>NC_088284.1:62698523-62908523 GCF_036013445.1 Caloenas nicobarica | reverse complement strand
ATTCTTTTAATACCTTAAGAACCCAGACTAAATTTCAATGATTATGCACAGTGACACAGTACTTAGTTGTCTTAGTATCACCGAATTTACTTAAACAATACACAATTGTAAATAAATGCAAATTTGTCCCAGTGTAGTACAATTTAAATGATAAAATGTCTTGTGTGCTCAACAACTTTTTTATCTGACCTTTTGAGATATCAGAATATTATTTCTGTAGCATATTATAATAACCTTTTGTTTTATGTATGCATAAGAGTATTTCAGAGAATGTGATGTGTAGAAAGGCAGGACTGAATTTTGGTAACTGCATTTCTTTGTCCTTTCTTTTTTTTTTTTTTTTTTTCCTTAGTGCCAGTGTATGTAAAAGAATGTATGTGTAGACCAGTAGATTTCCTATAAATATGGTCTGTTTTAAGTAATTGTAAAGGCATGATGTTGACAAGTATAACCTCGTGAAGAATGTTTGAAATAGGTCTGTGCTTGGTACTGGTTAAACATAACTTTACCATGAGATATAAATAAATTGGAAAATTTATTATGGGAAACATCTATATTGTGTGCCGTTGGTGTTGCACAGGTTTTCAGGGAATGGCTCGAAGGATTGTGTCAGATTTTACTATGCCAAGGTGAATAAAATCAGTTTTAGTGCCCCAAAGGCTGAACTACTAGTATGAAGGTCATAAAACGTTGTTATTTGCTCTTTGGCATTGAGTCAAGAGTGAAAAAGACAGTACAAAGTATGGCACAGCTTCTTCGTTCTATTACTATCCTGAAATAGTGAGATGAGAGAATAATGATAAGCTGAACATGTGTAGTAGAAAGAGAACATGGTGCAAGTGTAGTAACTCGTAAAGTAATTAAGATAACAGAGAACCTCAAGAGTGAGTAGGTTTTTCTTTAGTCATGTGATTATAGAAAGCTTTCCAGAAAGTTTTTTTCTGTTTTTGCTTTTGTTTTTGTTTTTCCTGTTGACTGGAGAACAAATAACAATTATGCAGACATTACTGAAGTTCTCTCATATCCGTGTATGTCATATACCACCTGTATAAGAAGTTCCCTAAATGGTTCAGAAGTATATACTGGTATGCACTTAGCTGAGTCTAAAATTTGAGCTTAAATGTGACTCCCTGATTTTAAATTTAGTGCAGAATTGGATTTATTTTATTTTATTTTATTTTATTTTATTTTATTTTATTTTATTGTATTTTATTGTATTTTATTGTATTTTATTGTATTTTATTGTATTTATGTTTTAAGAATAATAGGAATCAAACATGGCATCAGGTATTTGTGAATAAGAAAAGTCTATTTATATAGCGTATTCTGGGGTAATTGATAAAGAACAGTGATCCTTGTGATTCTAATTAACTTCACTGTCTGACTTTCTAAGAACTTTATCTTACTTTATGATCTTAAGTTACTCCAGGTAACAACAACTTAGGTCAAGCAGCATTTTGCTGAATAAGTTTCTGTTCAGGTCATCAGAGATAAAGACAAAGGAAGACACATTTCTATTGCTAAAAGCTTCTCTTTGTAGGCTGAGTTACACAGTTAAGAGACTCCAGGAAAAACAAACAAGAAAAGGTAATGGAGAAGGGTGATAACTTTATAAAAAGGTCCTTAATTTACAAAGGTTTTCTATGTTTTCTTCTGTTTGGGAATGGAATCTGAAGTCTTTCAACTATGTGTGAAAAAATCCTCAGAATGTCTCCATTTTATTACTTTGTATCTTATAGGACAATACAGTGCACTATCAGGACTCTTCTGACATTTTTCGTCATTCCAAACTAAAAGGAAATGAACAATTGTTTTTCTTACAAGTTTTTAGTTGAACTTAGTTTTTTTCTTCAGAAACTGTTCTGATGTTTTGGCAGTTGTATTTTGTTAGGCATGTAATATACATGTACACATGTAATGATAAAACAAACTCCATCACATACAAGATAAAATATTTAAAAGCAGTACCTGCACAAATGAGATTTATACCCACATGAGTGAACAAAGATTATAAATTACTTTAAAAAGTGGTAGTCTTTGTACCAATTGTCAGATACCACAGAAAGGATAAATGATGTAAGGACTCCAACTTATTTGCATCTTTTCAGCATTTTGGTGGTTATCAAATCCTACTAAAACATAATTTTCTGAATTAAATAAGTATTCCTATGAGTTTGACCTGACCAAACATATTTATTCAAATGCATTTTTATATAAGACATTTTCATATAACAAAATTATTAATTTATTCATATTAAATACTTGTATGAGCAAAAGCTTAGTTTAACTTAAAATTCTTTTTTCTTCAGTTAGAATTTTTTTTAAAGTTTTGTAATTCCCATGGAATCTTTGTTTTCAGGTAAACTATAAATACCTTTGGGAAGGAGAAAAGGGAAAATATTTGAAAATAACAAAACCTTCAAAATATGGAAGGAATTAACATCCAAATAATTTCACTAACTCTGTTTATTAAGTACCGTGAAGAAACAACTTGTTTATACACAATGTAAGACAATGAGATCCCTAGGCCGAAGATGATCTAGAAGTAGAGCTCACTTGAATGGCAAAGGAATGTGCTTTTCTCAGCAACATGGTATTTCAATTGAGACTAGTTGAGAAGAAGGATTTCTGATTCTATTTTTTAACCAATGTAATTGTCAGACCCACCTTCTTTTCATCCCCAGTATGTTTAATTCAGTTCTGCTATATGACTTTGCCTGGTATTCAAATATGATACACCCAAGATAGTTACTGTTTTCTCTTGTGCTCTAAGGAGCTAAAGACAAATAAGAAAACTACCATATTAATGTAGTTGTTGTTGGATCTTCAGTGAAAATATTTTGTTTTCTGCATTCACTGAGATCAGAGTAAGGAACTCCTTCTTTCTCAGCTGTTTTAACACTATGCAGCAATACTGCTTTATAACTTTTATTTAACTCTGTCAAACAAGTACCACTGGTTTTCTTCATTTGAGTTTTGCCTGTGAAGTGGAACTTTTAAACTGATCTTAGATACTACTGTTTTAGGCTAAATAGCAATGATCATCTCTGTATTGTAACTACGTTTATTTTGTCCATGTATTACACACATAGCACTATTTTGTGAAATTCTGAGTTCTATATACTTTATGTCAGAATATCTCTTCATGAGAGAAATTTTGGACTTTATTGGCTCCTGCAAGAACAAACTTTTGAGGCTTTGCTTCTTAGATTGCTTACAAATCTTTAAAGTGAGTACCTGTAGAAGATAAGGGTTGTCTGACTGAAATTCAGACATATCAAGCCCATATTCTTCATGGTACAGCACCAGGAAGCAAGCCTAATAATTTATACTGTGTCTAATAATGGTTTTTAAAACAGCTCTGTGATTTAATGATCCACATGAGAAAGTGAAAATTTCAACTTCCATGTTCTTATTTCAGTTTTACAGTTACTCTAGTGTAAGCAGTACAGTAGAAATTTTATTGTCAGAAGGACAAGGAAGAAATAATTTCTTTGTAAATTTTGTTAATGGTTAATTTCTGTGTAGATTTCTGGTAATATTATTTCTGGTAAAATCTACAATTGCAAGTAGAAGATATTAATTAATAAATTGGAATTTTGTATTCCTCCCCCTAACAATGAATTAGAAGTTTCATTTTAACTTAGCCAGATAAATGGACATCATGTTGTAGCATACCATGCTGCAATATTGCATACTGTGCTGTAAAATTTGGGTATGCTGTAGACATAGTCTACTAACTTACACTTTCTGACTTACAGAATAGGAGAAGATATTCACAGTTATTAATATGTTTACATATATAACAACTGCCTTTTTTTTTTTTTCTTTACTACATGTTCTGTCTCAGTACTAGCACAGAATGTAACCGCAAATAAGTTGTTTCAGGCTGGAGTAGTATCTTTCAATGCCTAAACTATTTTGGATAGAATGGATTTCTAGAGGCTCTCACTTTATTTCTGAAACATAATTGAGAATGCTAATGTACATGATTATTCAGAATCCACTTCTATTTTCAGAAGAGATATTTGCCTTTTCTTAGAATGGGCAAAGCCTATGATATTTCAATGGCTGAATTAGGCTAATTGAATTCTAGTGGCTCTAACTGCAATTACGCACAGGGAAAATACTTCAGAGAATTTCTTTCCACAGTGAATAGAATTGCTGGGTTTTTCACATCTTGCACACAAACGGTTCTCAAATAACTAGACGGAACTAAACGTCTTTCTCCTGATAAATTGAAAGTTCGTAGAATTAGTTTATTCATTCAGAATTTTGTATGTAAATTATGTGAGTCTCTACATAATCCCACAACAAAGGTTTGCATTTTCTCTAACTGCTGGAAAACTGGGGGGAGAAAAAAGCCACTGTTTTTGGTTTTTTTTTCCCTAGAACATATTGGCTTATTGGAGGATAAATGGAAAGAACACATGAATTCTATGTCATGACCATAAAAGTGTATTGCTGTTTAGAGAGAATCTCCTTGAATCCAAGCTTCTGCAGGGTAGCAATGCAATTGTGCAAGGCTACCAACTGAGAAATATATTGTTTATCTGTTTCTTGAAAATGTCTTTTGAAAATCTACTCAGGTGCTTCATTGTCTTCAAGAAATAAACTTCCTAGTTCTAATGTAATGATTTTTTGAAAATTTAGGCCATTTTCTTCTTATTTAGTCTTGCAGAAATAGAACGGTGTTAACTGCCTAGAGTGTGTGGAGGGCAATGAAGCATATAGCATTTCCTGGTCTTTCCTCTTCTAAATTACATAAGATCAGCTCCTTCGGGCTATGCTTATGATTTCTTCTTGCTAAATATAGTACTCTGTATTCTTGTCTTTACTCTGGTGTTAGTGGGGTTGCAATCTTTCCCACAGCATATTATGTCATGCTGAATTTGGCATCTGTACCCAAACCTCTGAGCTCAGTGCTTTCTACATTTTTTAACTTAAGATTTCAGTAGAAGTGAACAGAACCTAGGATTTTGCTTTTTAGCTTGTTTTGCACTTTCCTTCATGGGGATTTAAATTATTGGTTCTTAAAATAATTGCCATATGGAGAAATTCATAAAGCCTTGCTTTATAGCAAAGTACATCATCTGAATCATGGACTTATTTATTTATTTTATTTATTTATTTTTTAGTTATGCAATAGGCCTATCGAGTGATTAATCTGATGCTATTAATTCTTGTATACCTTATATTATCCTTGAACAACAAATAATAGTTTTGCTTATTAATATTTGGATTTCATATCTGGCTATCCAAATCATCCTTTCAGACCTAAAATTCTTAGGTTCTCTTTAAAATAAATAGAAGGAACTTTGTCCTTCTTCAGTCCTTTTTGGACTGGTTGATGATGAGTTTTGTGCCATCCTGTTATTTGCTCTTGTGGCTTGGCCACAGGCAACTTGTGAAGAGTTCCTTCTACACCACATGGAGAAAGAGGAGAGGCTGATAGGTAAAGCAGAATATTTGGCAGAAAAGCAAGAGCAATATGTATGTTGTCTTTCCATTATTCCCTTTTTCATACAAGCCCCTGAAAGTTTATAAGTTCCTAACCTCTGCAGAGGTTCTTCCATTTTCATGGAACCATAGAATAGTCTGGGTTGGAAGGAACCTTCAAATGTCATCTAGTCCAACCCCCCTGCAATGAGCAAGGACATCTTCAACTAGATCAGGTTGTTCAGGGCCCCGTGCAGCCTGGCCTTGAGTGTTTCCAGGGACGACACATCTACTGTCTCTCTCAGCAACCTGTTCCATGCTCATTGTAAAATATTTCTTCTTCATGTCTAGTCTGATTCTCCCCTCTTCTAGTTTCAAACCATTAGCCCTTGTCCTATCGTAACAGGCCCTGCTAAGAAGTCTGTCCTCATCTTTCTCATAGATCACTTTTAAGTACTGAAAGTCCACATAAGGTCTCCCCAGAGCCTTCTCTTCTCCAAACTGAACAACACCAACTCTCTTAGCCTGCCCTCACACGAGAGGTGTTCCAGTGTTCTGATAATTCTTCTGTCCCCACTGGACCCATGCAGCAGGTCCATGTCTTTCCTTTAGTGAAGACTCCAGAGCTGGACAGAGTACTCCAGGTGGCATCTCACCAGTGTGGAGCAGAGGAGCAGAATTACCTTCCCCAACCTTCTGATCATGCTTCTTTTGATGCAGCCCAGGATATGGTTGTCCTTGTGTTCTGTGAGTGTACATTGCCAGCTCATGTCCGGTTTTTCATCCATCAATATCCTCAAGTCCTTCTCAGCAGGTGTGTTCTCAATCCCGTCATCCCCCAGCTTATATTGATACATGGGGTTGCCACAGTCCAGGGGCATGACCTTGTACTTGGCCTTGTTGTATTTTATGAATTCAAATGAATTCTCAAGCTTGTTGAAATCCTTCTGAATGGCATCACATCTCTCAGGCATGTCAACTGCCCCACTCAGCTTGGTGTTGTCCACAAACATGCTGAGGGTTCAGTCAATCCCATTGTCTATGTTGTTGATGAAGATATTAAATAGTACTGGTCCCTATACAGACCCCTGAGAGACATGACTCATCACTGATCTCCGTCTGGACATTGCATCATTGACAACTCCTCTCGACATGACCATCCAACCAATTCTTTACTACTGAACTAGCTACATAGCTACATAGCTATGCACAGCTACAGTTATAGCTACAGATACTTTCTCTGGTATGAAGGCCTTTATATGTTAAAGATACCTGCTAAACCAGGTGAGGTGGTCAGAAGAAAATTTATCTGTGATACTTGATTAATTATTGCATCATGTTTCTGTGAGAGTGCTGTTGAATATTCTGTATGTTGATTTTAACCCGTAAGGTTAGAGTGCATTGAGGGAAGAAAGGTACCAGGGGAATTTTGAAGTCTTTGGTAGGAAAGGGAGAGCCCATACTGTTAAATGACACTGAGTATTTCTGACAATTAAGTTATAAGAAAAACAGTGAATGAGATGAAGTTTCAGGCTTGCATGGACACCAACACCAACTATTTTTAAATTCAGTCTATTTTATGCATAGTTAGTGTTCTCTGTGCTGCATAAGACATAAAGATTGTTAATCCTTAAAAAGCAGAGAATGAAGAGAACTGTGAAATCTGCTGGATAGAATGCTTTAGGTTGCTTTATAGCTTTTTGGTCCTTAAGAGTTGAACTTTAAGTTCTTGGGCTTTACAGAAGTGTGTTGTTTTGTTTTGTTTTTTTGTTTCCAAAGAAGCTGGTTTTTTCAGTGGCTTTAATATTAAATAATATACCAACTTTTCAATCAGTCTACAGGTGAGGCATTTTTTTAATTGTTAATTAGCTACACTACAATATTAACTTATTGCTTCTAGACAACCACATACTTTCTGAACTGAAGAAGTAGATCTTTCGGGCAGATTAAGGCAGATGCCAGAGTGTTTAACTATAGGCTGAGGTAGGAAGCAGTTTCATAGAAAAACAGACACAGAGGACTATGAGTGAAATAGTCTAAAGGCAAAGCACATTTAAGAATTTTGTTTTCTTCAAATCATGCAAGTATCTGGCCTAATATTAAATAAACATAGTGAAAAAAGTTAGAATTGAATAGTTATTTGAAATTTATTGAATGAAATTAAGTGAGATGTCCAAGGCTTTCATGTCTTGAGTTCCGTGAGCATTTTTTATGTACCTGGACGTGAGTTGAATAAGTCATCGAGACTTAAATGGCATTCATAAATTAACACTGCCCCTTTTCTTTGTATTCAATACCGGATTGATAATTTGTCATTTTTTTTTGCTATAATTTTTCATGTTATATATTATGCATAGAGTGAGTTACAATGGATTCAGTAGGCCTATGTGATTATATAATTATGTGATTGCAAGAGTTACAGGCTTAAACAAAATTAGAAAGGATAAATAGAATGAACAGTGGAAAATATCATTCCCTTTTGAACTGTTTAATTTGTTTGTTTCTTTGTGGCTTTTTTTCTGTTATACAAGCATTCTGCACATGTCTAGGTATTTTTCCTTTGCTGAAATTTTTTCGTCTTGTATAGCTGTTGTTAACTGTTTGATCAATATAAATGAGCATTACACGTTACATTGTGCAACTAATTTTTTTTTTTTTTTTTAATTTGTGTGTGTGGTAAAGACAAAATAAATGCTAGGAAGCTGAAACATACCACTAGTCATTCATATAGGTCACCTAGAATCCCAGGAAAAACTTTTATTCTCTATCATCTCATAAAACAGCAGATATTTTAGGTTCCTGGAACAGGCACACAGAAGACCATGGTCATGCAAAATGTTAACTGAGAGATGGAAAAGCTGCAAAATGCAGGGATAAAGTTTTAATTTTTACTGGGTGATATTATGAAATGTTCACTAAGTGTGATTATTATTTGATTAATTTGGAAAATTCTCTCTCTCTACCTCACTTCCTTAATACTTTAGATATCATATCTGTCCATCGGCTAATGCAGAAGAAAACATTAACAAGTAGTGGGAGAAAAAGAGGAACTTCACAGCTGAACTACCTCTTGGTAGAGGACCACTAGGATGCTCCCAGTCAGCAGGGATGCACTGGATTTTTTTTTTCTGGTTTTAAGACATTTCACACTAATTGGATAAAAGAATATATACAAATTTTCCCACTACATTCATCTTGCAGTTTTTGTTGTAGTGATTAAAAAAAGGGTCTACATGATCTATTAGCAAATTTATCTCAAGCACATTTCTGCAAGCCTACTATGCTGTATTAATTTGCTTCCATCTCTTTTTACACTAATGAACTATGTTTTTGTCATTACTACCCCGTTGCAGTAGTGATTTCAAAAGGTTGGTGTTTTTTTGTTTGTTTGGTTGGTTGGGTTGTTTGTTTGTTTGTTTTTAAATCTAATAAACCTAATTCAAGATTTTGGCAACATTAAGATGAATAGGAACAACATTATTATTTCAATGCTGATGATAGAGGTAGCCTAAACCTACAAGAACTGTACTGCAAATCTTTTTTCCAAAAGAGAACCTTATTTTTTCATGAGACAGTCATTTGGTTTTGACACAGATTAATAGTACATAATTATGACTGGTTGTGTTTTTTATAATGTGAATTAGAGTTGGAAAGTGTAAATCAAAGCCATCTTGAAAAATAAATTTATGTAGGTATACAAAGACAAGCAAGAATCTGGACGGGTAAAACATGTCAAAGCTTACTGAGTGAGAATAAGCAGATGTAGTGATCTAATCGGATCTGGTTTAGATTGAACTGCTTATTTTGAACATGTTGAAAGGAAAAAAGATACAGTGTTCAAGTTTATGAGAAATTCTTATTTATTCCAAGAGAAATGGAACAAAATACTGAATGACCATGAAAAGGTCTGTAACCAAATAAAGATTTTGCTACTGAAAAATAATCAATTGAATTGGAATCTACTAATGTTAACTATCTATATTTCCACTTGCCATTGCTAAGCTGAAAGCTTCTAGTATTTGAAAATATACTCAGTTTTTCCAAGTAACACATTCAAAAATTCTTATTTTTTAGCCAAGAATTATGTGCTGCTTAAGTCAGAAAATTGAAAGTGGGGTTTGTTTTTTAAACAGCACTTACTCTACCATCTAGCTTTGAAGATGACAGTATAATGCCAGAGATTTATTTCTGATTCTTTTGAGCATGTAGATGGGGTAAAATGAATGAAAAACCATTTTCAGGTAAAATTAAGAACTGAATACTAGGAAAGAAGGAGAAATATTTCTCACACATTTTAAAGATGAAGAAAGAATTTGGAGAAAGGCATCAGGGATTCCATTTTGATACTCATTCTCAACTACCTTCAACTGAATTATCTTGGCTATATCACAGTCTTGGGCATGATAACAGTATTAACATTATAAGCCTTATCACTGTGTATTGAGCACACTAAGTTTTTGATGAAATAACTGTGCGTCCCTTGTGTGCTCTGAAGTTGCTTAACAGCACCATTTATGCAAATAGGTTATATGGTTAATTTATGTTAAAGATTTAATTACTCTACAAAACTAACTTCAGTACACTATACCCAGTTATTCTAAATTATAAAGCAGAAATTTCAGAGATGTCTTTCCTACCAGTTAGGGTGAAGGATAGTATTTTGTTTTGGCACCAAGATTTTAAAAATAACTTGGTTAATAAAACAGAGAGATTCAGTTCCAACATTTTCTCAGGTTATGAAGGATAAAAACTAGTGACTATTTTGTGTGGTTACGTGCAATTCACTTAAAAGTTTACCTAGCTGTGTGATCACGCAAATGTAAGGTATTTGAATGGCACTTTATATGACTGTAAATTTCACCTTTGTTTCATGTTCTCAGACACATATCTTAGTAGTTTCTGAAAATGATAATTTATTTTTATTTAATTGTTTTGCATTTAATGTCTGGTAAAATGCATAGTTAAACTAATATTAAAATTGCCAATACCCAACTACTACTACTTTTTGATTCCTATTAATTAATAGCAGCAAATAATTATATTAATTGTTAATATTTTTATATTGAGACTATTTAAATTCGAACTTGGGTGGTTTTGTAGAAATACATGTAAAAAAAATTAGAAACAATCCACAGGAACTCAAATGCTGGTAGTCCATACATTTGTGCTGTGCATGTTGAAGTTCTTATAATTTAGTCTGTAGTCAATACTTTATACCAGGATAGGAAATGTGAACTTAATGGCAGCAAAGGCAGTGGAATGGAGTTCAGTAAGCTGGCAAAATGGGAAAGTAAATTTCTGAAAAATAAAGTATTTTTAGTTTTTCTGGTTAGCCCCACAGAAGCATGTGTGACCAGGTGAAAAAAAAAAAAAGCAGTCTCTTGAGCAAGCAGGTTGATTTTTGCTATTTCAACATACTGCACGAGCTAGACTAGCTGTAGTTGGGGTTTTTTATTTGTTTGGTTTGGAATGAGAGAGACATACATGACTAGAGGACACGAAACCTGCTATAACATTCATATTGCATGTCTGTCAGCAAGGAAGTATGTACATTGGTTGTTAACTCATGTAGCATCTTGTCTTCTTTGTATCCAGATGCTGATAGCAAAATGAAATAGTCTGGAATGAATAACACATAGCAACCACTTAATATACATTTACTTAACAATACACTTAATATAGTGCAAGGTCTATTGAAGATGGAAGTGTGATGCATATTAAAGGATATCTTTGTCTTTTGCAGTGAAATTATCATAATCTAATCCATATGAATGATTGACACCTTCTGAAAGCTCTGAAATCTCTGAAAGCCTGTACAGAAGGTGCAAATGCCATAATAAATAGTTGTTAAAAAAAAGAAAGAAGAAAATATAAACCCCTGGTGTCAAAACTTTTACAATTTATTTATTTTTCCTGGCAGAGGGATAAGTCTGCAACAACCTCCAACAGTATCATTCTAATACACCACAGCTGATAAAAAGTTAGTACTGGTTTTAGAAGAAAAAGTCCCAAAGCTTGTGCACCAGTGGTCCTTGTGAATAGCATATCTACCATTGTCTTTTATTGAACCAAAACTACATGGAATCATTTTTGGGACAAAACATTTATTGCTTGTCTGAATATCAAAATCCAAATCCAACTAGCTCAGCATTTCTAGGTGAAAAAAGTATTTGAACTCTGATATTGAGTATATTTGCTTTTTTTTTTTTTTTTAAAGTGTTTTAATTGCTTTAATTTCATCTCTTCAAAGAACTGAAAAACTCAGAATGAGGTTTTGCTTTACTGCTGTAGTTTGGAAAGGACTCTGATATATTCAAACCTATGGATTAGGTGCTGTGTCCTATCAAGAGATTCTGACTTTCTGCAGTGTATTAAATGAAACATTTGAAAAGTTTGTAAAAGGCTATGTTTACATTCATCAGTGGGTGATCTAATTGTCCTTCAACAGGGGAAAGATTAGAGAGAGTTTATCTCTACGTTTTCTTGGTTTCCATTTCAGAGTATTTTGTATGATATCTGCGCATATGAAATTTACTTTGAGTTTATTCACAATTTAATCCTGGATTTAATTACATTTAAATAAAATTACCATATTAATATGGAAATAGGATTGCAAATTTAGGTGATTCTCCTTTATACTTTCATATTTGTTGATTGGTATAAAGTATTATGTTTCTAGCATGCATTTTTCAAAGGATGATCTTTAGGTCTTCTCTCCTTACTTTTTTGAAATGATCCTCTAAGTTGTCCAGTTGGTGCAGGTTTATGTCCTGTTTTTCCTTTTTGTTTTCTGTGAATTGTGTCATTGCCTATTCTATCCAAAGCAATTCTGAAATTTTACTGTATGTCATGGATCATTATACATTTGTTTCTGGAGTACCTTGAGTACAGCATTACACAGGCAAAATCTATGCTTTACAAAGTTTTGTTACGTTTTGCTATGTGAAAATTGACAAACAGTAAAGCATGAAAGAAACTAGTAATAACAGTAATTTCATCTATTAGAAAGGCTAGGCATAGTGCAGCAGTGAATAGTCCTTAACAAAGAGTGATTTTAAGGAAAAAAGGTGCAGTTAATCTGTGCGTTCAATTCTATGGCTTCTACTGCAGTTCTACAGCAGAAATATAAGACAGATATAAATATAATATACTCATTTTCTCTAACTTATTTATATCAGTAGAATTTTTGCTTGGCTGAGCCAATTCCTCATTGCTTACACAGCATTATTCACTTTTATTTCAGTGTCTAAATTCTGCCATTTACTTCCTTCACACATTTTTTTACAGGCAGTTGAATGTTTGATTTGAAGCTTATTTCTAGCATCTGTTGTGTCATTCATTTAGTGCTGTTCTTTATTTCATCCTTTATTAACATCAGTGGTGGTAGACTGACACCAAGGACTTTGGCATTGTGCTGTCTTTTCTCCAGTGGAATCCTTTCTTTCCTGTCCTCTGGACGTCTGGCTTTTTTCCTGCATGTCAGAGCTGCTGTTTCTCCACATAGTTGCTCGAGTCTGTGGAAAAAAGCAGACATATTTTAAACCATGGAAGGTTAAGTTGCATGGTTTTTTTGGAAGATGTTTTGTTGTTTTTCCTGATCTGTCTTCCTTTGCCCTAGGACATGGAATGTCCTATGAGGAGTATCTAAGGACTTTGGTATTTTCTAGTTTGGAGAAAAGGAGGCCAGGGGGTGACTTCATTGCTATCTACAGCTTCCCTAGGAGGGGAAGCGGAGAGGGAGGTCCTTGATCTCTTCTCCCTATGATCCAGGGATAGAAGACGTGGGAATGGTCCAAAGCTGCACCACAGGATGTTCAAACTGGACATTAGGAAACATTTCCTTACAGACAGTGTGGTCAACCCTGAAATAGGCTTTGTAGGGAGGTGGTTGATGGCCCATGCCTGTTAGTGTTAAGGAGCTTTAACTTTTGGTCAGCCCTGAGTTGGTCAGGCAGTTGAACCACATAATTGTTGTAGGCCTCTTCCAAATGAAATATTCTAATCTATCTCAGAAGCCTTCCTAAGAATTATTGCCTTACTTATTTTTCAGATACTAATTTGAGTTTGTAGAATTAATTTTGTGGGATAGTTTGCCATAAATACATATTGTGTGATCCATATCCCACACATTTGTATTGACTAGTGGCCAAAAGACAGCGTATTATTAAAAAAAATCCACCATGAAACTAAGAAAGATATTCCTATATTACTATAAAAGTGTGCATAATGAGTTAAAATATCTAGTAAAATTTAAGGCTGATCTCAGCTGGAACAGCTTAGATTTTAGTCCTGCAAAAGACTGAAAGTAATATAGTTAGTTTATCCTGTATGTTTTTCGATGTGTGGTGGATAACCGAATGAAAAATTATTAACACAAAGCTTAAGCATGATATTTCAAATTTTGTCAAAGTTTTTAACCTCAAACAATGAATGAATTAATTAATCTGGCCATAATTTACTGTATCTGCATTTTGTATATACCATATATTTTACACTAATATCAAACATACAGTGAAAAAAGTACTACTTTCTTCAGTCTAAGCTTTAATATTCCAGATAATTTAATCATTGTGAGCAAGCATTATTATCTTGTAATTTGATATACATATATCCATAAGATAGAAACATAAAGCATTTAAATTATAAAATATACATGCATGTAGATTTTACAGATTTCTATAAAATATCTAAATTTTTATGTTTCAGTATTTATGGCTTCAAGAAAAACATTAGGATGATTTGCTAGTGACTTTTTAGTAGCTGTTTTTCTCAATATCTTCTACTAAACCCACCAGAGAACCTGGTAATATGTAGGCAGTAGTTACTGTTGAATATGCTAATTTCCTCACTGCTATCCTTTTTTTTTGTGTGTATGGAGTATGAAGTACTGGTACTTAGTAGTCCTATGACACTGATTGTTTCCCAGATTTACAAGATGTAGTGTAGAAACTAGTTTCACAGTGGCTGGATAGGTAATTATGGCAGCATTTATCTGTCCAACAGTATAATAAATATCGTAATATTGTATCATATATCATATCGTATCGTATCGTATCATATCATATCATATCATATCATATCATCCAATACAATGCAATACAATAGAATATTATATGTTATATATGCAGTGATGACCGTCTTCATATTAGTGTTTTGTGATGAAATAGTTATTACTCATGTCTTCATTACGTCTGTGTCAACAATTTGTATTTCAAATTTCATGTTTAAATGTCATAAAGGTAGAAATCAAATACTGAAGTACTTTCATAGTCAAAGGTGTTTCATATTTCAGTATTTTAGTCATCTTTCAAAATAAATGTCTGTATCACAAAGACAGGTTTGGCTGTTTCTCTACAGGTGATGTAAAATTTCAACTTCCTGTGCAAGATATTGTATAAACTTAATTGCAGTCTAATGAAATATAATTCTTAACAGAAGGTTGAAAATGTATGTAATGTTAATGAGGCAAAGGAAGTTATCTTCATTTGCCTCTGCATAACACTATTGTACTGTTCTAGTGAACTGCATGAGACTTTGAAACAAAAGATAATTACAATAGTTGGAAAGATGTTACTATGCTGCCCTAGACCTTTTGCCTGTATTGAAAATGAAAATTCTGTATGCCTTCTGTAGATTAAAAGGTAGGTATTCAGAATGAAGGTTACCCAGTGCTAATACTGTTAGCAAACTCAGCATCAGGTTATCTAGCCAGGTAAAACGCAAGTGGTTTGTTGTTGTCGTTGTTGGTTTTGTTTTGTTTTGTGGTGTTTTTGTTTTTGTTTGTTTGTTTTTGTTTTAGTTTAGTTTTTTTTTTTAATTTTGCGTTATGAGAATTTTAACACTGTTAACAATTCAAGGTGTTATTGAGACAGATTTTTTTTCATCAGCAGCCATATCTGTTTTTACCTTTTCAGTTATTTGTATTTATGTACATACATATACACCTGTATCTATCCATATAAATGTGGATGTAAGTAGCTATATACCTATTTGAGACACAGCTGCTTTTATTTTAGTAAGAATTTATCTTTCATGCAATAGATGACATGATTGAAATAGGAAAATCTGTTGTTCACATCAAGTACTGTTTCTAGCATTATGAACTACCTTCTTAAAACAACTTTATTAATTGCGTAATAAAAATCCTAAATAAAAACTCCAAAGAAACTGAAATAATGACAGGATCAAAATACATGACTCTGAAATGCTTTTGACTATGTCGTTTTTCTTAATACCTTGATGCCAATATCTGTTCCTTTCTTTTTTTACTTGTGATTCTGTGTAGGAAATTTGATTTACATATTGCTTTTTGAAAGTAGAAATAATGTTGCCTACCTGGAGCTCACAAATAATGATTCCTTGAAAATGCACCCTGTGACAGAAAAGTTAAATATCTAAAATCTGTAATTTTATCAATTAACATGTCAAATTTAGAGTTAGGAACACTTTTCCTGCACTTCCTCTTTCCCAAATGTGAAAGATTTGCATAAAGCCTCTGAGGAAAAGACAGGGCCTTGTGTCATGCTTTGCTTGTGACAGAAAGATTAGAAAGCACAGTTTTTCAAACTATGTAAAGCAGCAATTCTTGAATGATAAAACAATGTTACTGACATCTTTAGGCAGTTTCATAATGGGAGAATGTCACCCTAATTTCCCTCCCGTGTGCATCTTTCATATGTATAGCCCTTTCTATCACTTACCTTCAAAAAGTTGTCTTGAAACATTTCCGTTATTCCCAAGAAAAACTGCAGGTTCCATTTAGTGCTATTTTTTGTCTTTTATCTCTCTGAATCTTCTTCATCCCAAGGAGGTATCAGGTACATTTCTTGAAGTGAGATAGGCCATTAAATATCTCCCCAGGACAGAATACTTGTTTTTTATTAAGTCCATAAAAAAGTAATAAAATAAAAGATGCGGAAGACTACTTTTTTTTTTCCTGATAGGTCAGGGCAACCATCAAAGAAGCAGACATTGTATCTAAAATCTTTCTTCCCTAGGGTATATTCCTGTTCACTCTACAAAAGTCATAATACTAGGGTGGAAAGAATTCTGGTCTCATTTGATAAATTTTGAAGACTCTAAATAGAACCATACTCTGTTGAGTTAATAATTCAAAATCAAGATATACAATAGCATAGTCTGTTAGATTTTTTTTAAGTACTTTGAAAACTAACTCTTTGCTTTCATACTTTTTTTTTAATATACCTTCGGCTATGTATTTAAAGCAAAGTTATCATGCAAATGTACAGTCAACTAAGTCACCTGTGATTTAAAAGCGTGCATTTTGAATGAAGAGATTTAAGAAGGTTTCATCTTAAAATGTATTAGATTAAAAAAAACTTTGTCTATCTGTTTGGAATCACCCTTACTAAGTTAATCTACATGTTACGTATTCTCTTATGCTTTGTATGATAAAAGGCTACATAAAGGTAGCAATATGATATTTGCACATCTTCATTTCTTTGTAATCTCCTAATGGAAATTTAAATTTTTGGCTTACACTAGTAACTCTTTAACAAAGGTGTCAAAAATTCTAGTTCTTTGTTCAAAAATCAGAACATTTTTTGAAGGGAGTTGTAACAGTAAGATAGCAGATACAGAACTAGGAAACTTGTAGGAATGGAAGAGAAGCCTATGAAGGATGAGGAGAATGAAGAAAGGCTACGGATAGATGAGAGGAAGATTGGGTAATCCTTGGAGAAATATTATGTAATATAATAAAACCACAGAGAAAAGTATGTTTGATTCTCTAGACTCTTAGCTGGCAATAAGAGTTCAGTAATAAGTGACTACATGCATTTATTTTTAGTAAATCTTGTAAGAAAAGGAAAGAAGAAAGCTTAGGATTTTAGTTAAGTATAAGTCGATAGTGCACAGTAGAAGACTGGGATGATAGTATCACAAATGGAATTATTTTTGTTATCTTTATTAAAGAAACCTTGGAAAGGTGGCAAAAAATGAGCAGGCTGCACAGCTTTGGAATATACCAATTTTTTTTTTTTGGAATATATACCAATTTTCATGAGGAAACAAGCAGCCAGGAAAATACAAAACTGGTGGAGAGCAAAAGGACTTTGATAACAGACCTGTATTTTGTTGTGATACATTCTGAATGGCAGTGAACCTGAAAGTTAACAGAAAATTGCACAGAATCCCTAAACTGAGTTGCCCCCAAGGCATACAAAATTGGGTGATACATAACAGCAACTGTAGTGCAATAACTGCACAGGATACTTGATAAGTGACAGGTATATTACAAACATTAATTAAGTGAGAAGGAGTGAAATCTTGTCAGCTACTGAGCATTTAATATGGCCTAATAGCAGCAAATCCCTCTCACTCACTTTTTTAAAAAAACAAGAAAAAAGTTCAAGATGTGTTTCTAGCTTCATCAGAGGCACCAATTAGCTGTTTGTGGTGTCTATTTCTCTGCAGTTTTCAAGAACAATTGTATCATTAGAGCGTTTAAAATGCAGTGTCAGCAGGAAGTAGAACAATAGCTGCAAACAAAAAAAAATTACAAAGCATAGAGACATTATGTGGTTTTTGTCCTCAGTGTGGTGCATCTTACACAGCATTTTTCTTGTTTCATTGTGAGGAAGAAATGGAAGATAACTTAAGTCATAAAACCCCAATGTTTAGGAAGGCACCTATAAGTAGTCTAAGAGGTCCAATGCCACTTTTTTACTGCTACTCAATTGTTTGCTTTTATTTTTTTTCTTTAATTAGACCTTCTTAAATTCTCTTGAGGAAACTTATGAAGAGTATAAAATCTCACAAAAATTCAGTGAAACAGTTATTCTGTTACATTTCCACATGATGACCATAGCAGGAGTTGTCTCTGTTAGGATGTTTGAAGCATCTGACAGTATGATTTTTTTTCCAGCAAACTTAATGTAGTGTAAAAGCTCTAAAATCTTCATTGCCATATTGCTATACGGCTTCTTAACTTTATTGAGCACCTTCAATTCTTGAGTAACAAAATATAGTCAGTAATTATTCTCTTTTTACCTTCTCCTTGCTACTCATAAATTAATTGCATTTTGTCATATCACCCTTCTGTTTTCTGTTTTCCAAGATGAATAGTAGCAGAAATCTTGGAATTTTGTACGAGGGCTCTGACAAAGAATCTCTGCTTACTCAGAAGTTGTTTTGTACCTCTGATTACAATTGCCACCTTTTTATTCTGCTGTATTGTGTTCAATAGTGGGAAGTACCAGAACTACACACATTATTTAAAGTACAGAATACTATAAAATTTTCTTCCATTTGGTCTACCATCACTAGCTCTGAGCACATTTTCAGAAACTGTTACTTAAATCAGCCCTGTGTGGTTATATACTACATAAAATCTATGATTGTGGATATACACTTGCATTGTCTTCTCCCAAAGAATTTTTTGGTTTGTACTGACCATGAATGTCATTTACCATTTTATCACTTCATTGTTAGTGCAATTCTGCGTCATTATGTGAGTGTCCTTGATTGTTTCAATTTTGTTTAAATTATATTTGTATCACCAGCACTCTTGGATGTCTTGTCTTCACCTTCTTTCCCCATTCCTTTAAAAAAAATCACAGGATAAGTCAAATCACAGTATAAAAACCTTTGACTTTCTATGAGTAATTTCTTACCTATTCTGAAACTGGCCCAGTCCATGCCCACACAAAAGGAAGACTTTGGCCTAACAAAAGCATACCTGCACATACCGCATTTCAGATAATTCCTGTATTTTTGGGCTCCTGATGAATGCAGTTCTGATTGGGGAAGAGGTGGAACAATGTTTTAGTGTTGCCACAAAAGGATATATCCTCCACTCCAGCTGAAAATCTGAGCCACTATTATGTCAAGAAAATAATTTAAGATACTGAGTTGGTTGCAGTGAAATATATTTTCTCAAACATTCTGAGGGTGGATTTTTGCAACTGAATATACCAAACAGTAAACAGGGCAGCGTTTAAAAAATAAACATCATCTGTAATACAACAAAGAGCCTGCTACCCATGTGGTCTATAATTTAATTAATCCCTCATGAATTCTGGAATAAATTGCAATGAAATAGATCCATTGAATCTATCAGAGAAACACTTTCTTCTATTTTTCATGTTCCCTTTAGATTTCTGTGAACTGTGTATAGACTATTCCAGAGGATGGAAATGTCTTTGGGGCACAAAGTGCAGAAATTATCATAATTCTGTACCATGTATTCAGAAGAAGTTTCATATTCTAATCTGAATGGGATAGCACAAATGAGATACAATTGATTTATGTGTAGGAAATGAGGGTACAGAAGTAAGCTGGAGTAAGTTAGTAGGCAAATATTAAAATTTTGGCTCTCTTGTATTATTATTTCATTGTTCATAGTTTAATTATATGTGGTTTTAATTTGTGTTCTTCAGGGTGGAAATTTGTTATATTCCCCTCCAACTTGCAGTTAGAAATAGCATAATTTCAGAAATATAGGATGCCAATTGCTGAAATGCTTTATTGCTTCAAGAATATAGTTTCACATGTCATGTGTTATCAGGGTAAGGCAAGAGACTTTCTAAAGAGTTGTGCAAAAAAATTAAAAAGCCATCAAAGAATAATGAGAGACTCATTAAGATATATTGATTCCAGGAAACTCATAGATGGGTGTGGAGAGACTTCAACAGTTAAGTTGGATTGATGGCATCTTACTTAATTGTACTACCATTTACCAGTCAGCCAAAAAGATTTGTTCCTCTAGGAATTTGATTGTGTTTATGGTCATCCACATAGGTGTTAATGATCACTTCAGAAATAGGGACAAGTACTTTTAGCAGTGATTTAAGGTGTAAAGGAATTACCTGAGCAGCAAATTCTGATGGCAAATATGTGGTTTTTACCTTTGCAAAGGCATCTTTCCGTTCAAGAATATGAAATACATAGCATATAACTAACCAATGGCCACTGTGACTAGCAAACATCCTTCAGTCATTACTTTCATATAACGAAAATTATATAACATACATTTTAATTATACTTTGAGTAATACATGATGTTGTATTGAAAAATAATGCATTTTGTGTGTTTGTTTTTTTTGTGCATGTGTGTTTTTTGTTGTTGTTGATTTTGGTTTGGTTTGGGTTTTTTTGGTTTTTGGTTGGTTGGTTGGTTTTTGTGGGGTTTTAGTTTGTTTGTTTTTTTGTCTCAAGCAATAATGTTGTAGAGTATGACTAGTAGTGTGACTCACAAGTCTTTGAATTGTGAAGTTGCAAACTGAAAATTTTACAAGTTCACTGTAAAATATTGCTCTCATTAAAAAAAATCTTAAAATGGGTTAATCTGGCTTACATATGTAATTTGCTAACAGAAGACACACCAGGGTATGCAACTTTCAGCTTATTTAGGATTCTTTCCATTGCAGTTCCTCACTCATTTGTTTACTTTCAGCTCTCTTAGGTTAGAAACATGGTTTCAAAGACCTTTTCATATGGGATATTTGCTCATAAAGCCATAGCTGGTAGTCCCATGAATCCTCTCTAAAGTTCCCTCTAGAGGACAAACTGCCTCAGTGGACAAGTTCTCTTCATGGTGAAATCCTTGGGAAAACTTTGAAATTTACCTAGGCTACACTGTCTTCAGTATTCTTAATTTTCCAAGACCATTCTATTCAGTGAAGTTCATCACTGGCACTTTTCGGTGAATATGTGTTGCATTTACACTTGATTTCAGAAGCTTAGAAGGGGTTTTTTTTTGGTTTCTTTTGGATTTTTGTATTCTTTTTCCCTGACACCAACATTTCTGATCTAACAGCAATACTTGTCAGTTCTTTAAAATCCACAGACTCTCATATTAATTTTTAAAGAACTCTCAGATAGACTCACATTCAATTAGATAGCAAGGAAATGGAATTCTAGTATGTAGCTTGAGTGCTGGAATAACAACTCTTGTTCCTCAGTGATTTTCAGAACACAATGGTGCAATCATGATTAAACTAACTAATAGCTTTTGTACTAAGAAAATGGATGTAGAATTTAGATTTCTGAACTATAGTTCATGTCCAGCAGTTATGGCAGTACTCATACTGAATCATTTGAGGGCTTTGTCTGCTTCATGTGCAAAGTGCAGAAAAGACTGCCTGAAAGATACTGTCTTTATCAGTTCTACATTCTTCAGTGGAGGTGTGGCTGGCTGCTGTTTATTTTTGCTTGACTATTTCAGGACATGAATGTACCTGAACTCATTGTGTCCTGTTCCAAAATGGGAGGCTATTTTAATCTTGTAAGTAGGTATTTCACTAGTTTAGTAGAAAGACTAGAGAAGATTGTAAATGTGTCTAGTTCTTTGAACATGTGTTGTCATGCTTGCCCTTCAGTAAAAGAGCAAGACTCCAACAAAGAGAATTATCAGAAACAGATATGGCTTGAAAGACATTCTTAAAAAAAAAAAAAAATCTAGAAACTAATGAGGAGAGATTTGCAACCCTCAAAAAAGTCTGTAACTATTCTCTTAGAGCATGCTTACAAATCTATTCACTCTGAATGTCTAGCCAAGTGAATTTTGAGCCTGTTTGTAATTCCACAGAGATATGGCAGCTTTTGTGTAATGATCAGCAAAATATTAAATTTAAGGAAAAATAATTGATTTTTTTAACTGAATATCTTCTTTCCAAATAATTTCCTTTCATTTACAATGTCCAATTTTTACAGTTATGTCTGGACTGAAATGACTATTATTAACAGAATGGTATCATTTATCTATGGGATTCCTCTAAGATTTCTGTTCTGTTCTCAAATAATATATATTCTTTTTTGTATTCCAAATGAGCTAAACAGACTGATTTTTATTCTTTATTTCAATCCTGCTTTTGTTGATGTGTTTTATGTGGACAGTTACCTGGTGCTGGTCAATATCTTCAAACTAAATCCAAGTGAGGAAGTATTCAAAGCATCAGTATCATATTTTATTTTAAAGGAGACATTATTTTAAAGAAGAAATTGTGTGCAGTATATTAATTTAAGGACAGGGACTTCTCTCAGCTTTGCTTACTTTTCTGTTCAACTTTTTTTTTTAACTTAAGTTTTTGCTCTGATGGTGTACTATTTACAAGAATTTAAGGACATTTAAAAATAGTTTTAGATTTTAGAATTTTACTGTTACGTGAAAATTGGGAAATTAAACTCCTTATATGTAGCTATCATGCTTCAAATTTAACAAGGGTTGCAATGTAGCTTTGAAAGCTGGGTTTTAAATGCAATTACTTTTCATGACACTGCAGATGGGAACTGAATTTACTCCAAATATGGATTTTTTTATAGAAACTGGTAACGTTACATAGCCCTTCTCTACTTTCATGTACACTAGTGGCTTTTATTTTTCCCTGGAAGATGCTGAATATCCTTTGGAAATGAACTGTGCATTCCAGCTCATTTAGTTAAAAGGTCTGGCCTTTTCACTCCATCCTATCTCTGTTTATGCGAGAAGTCTTATGCAGTGTGAATGTTTCTTCTTGGTGCTCCAGATTTCCTGTTCTGATTCTGATCCAGGGAGCTGAGACATTGGAAAAAGTATACAGTTATTTTTCCAGATTCTGCTACTATACAAAGCTAGATGCTTGGAACTTAGATCCTTAATGAAAGGAGGAGTTTTTGGAGGAGGAAACAGCTGGAAGAGTGACTAATAAATTAGCAAGCTTAAGCTTTGTCTCCTGGGCTAGCTGAGGTGGACTTGGTACTGTTGAGTTAAGCAATTAGACCTAATTATCTATGTTAAAAATAATCCCCTTCACATGCTACCCCTTTCTAATGCAATATAACTGTTATTCATAGAGTCTATAAATCTGAGAGTCTGCAAAATATCTACATTAAAGAAGCTTATATTATTTCTTGCTTTTACATAGTGTTCCAGGATAAATTTGGTAGGATTTCTTGAGACAATAACCATACTTTACCAAAAAGTAAACAAACAAACAAAACCCCACCCTTCTTAACCTTCAATAGGATATTTCCAGAAATCATCCATATACCAGAAATGCAATAAGATGAGATTGAACTGTTAGAAACATAGAATTGTAGAATCTTAGGATCATAGAAATGGACTAGACGATCTTTTGAGGTCCCTTCCAATGCCTAACATCCTGTGATTCCTGTGATAGAATCATTTAGGTCAGAAAAGACCCTTAAGATCATAGAGTCCAACCATTATCCTAACATAATCAAATACACCACTAAGCCATGTCCCTAAGCACCATTTTGAACATTATATTTTTGCTGAACTGGACTTTGATAATGTGCCAGAAACCAGTTCCTAGAATGTAAATATCTACTTACTGGTATGCTAAAAAGGCAGTTATGCAGCAGGCAAACCATCAGAGCCAAAGCCCTCTTTCCAGAGATAACACAATGGGATAAATATTTCCAAAGGTATTTTTTACCCTAGGTACAAGTGCATTCGAACACTTTTTTTTTTTTTTTTTTTTTTTTTGGTGGTACACTGTGAAATACATTTAATATGAATATGTTATGGTTTTGATAGACTGTTTTACATGGTGTTAAGATTGAGAAAATTTATGGTAACAGTCAAGTAGCCGAGGTTAGGGCATCAAAGCTGGATAACATTTTTGTAGAAGGTACTTAGAATAAAGTGAGTCTGTAGTCTGTGAAGCTACATCATGATTGCAGTGGCTCTAAGGATGAAAATACTAGGTGGGGCAGTGCCCACATTCAATAATCTATACAAAACTGAACTCTCCAAAACTTTGTTTCTTCAGTTTAGAATTTCATAAAATTCTTTATTTATGATTTGGAGAAAATTTACTAACATCTGAAGGAAAAAATGTTTAAAATATTGAAAGACATGGACTATAGCTTTGTATTACTGTATTTAGAGTATTTGCTATCATTTTCATAAAAATGTTGTCTATAAATTGGGTACAATCTTAAAAGGTTTTAGATAAATACCATAATGCGGGGAACAGTATCACCACTTGACAAAAAAGTAAATTGTTTAAAGATAAGTAATTTCTCGATTGTCAGCATGAAACAATGAAAAAGCTACAACCAAAACTTAAGAATAAAGTGATTCAGAAATATGTGTCCCAAAGGAGAAGGAAAACAGTTTTTAACAATAAAATATACCAAGATTTTCTCATGAAAACTGCAAGAGAAAGGTTGTGTGACATTTTCCTCTTGTTCTGTTGTCTTGTTATCCTGTTATGTCAATGCTGGTGGGCTGTTGGTTTGAGGATTTCTTTGTTTGATAGGTTGATTTTTTGTTGTTGGTTTTTTTTGTTTGTCTGTTTGTTGTTTTGTTTGGTTTTGTGGGATTTTTTTGGTGTTGCTTTTTGTTTGGTTTGGTGTTCTATCTTTGTTTCCAGTTTTTGCCTGGTTTTTGGTTGTTTTTGGAGATGAGATGGAAATTGGAAATTTGAAATAGATTTTTGATGTAATTTTTTAATCATTCTTATTTGGAAGTCCTTGTCTCTTGTTTTCTGATGAACAAGAATGTACAATTAGGGATACAAAGGTTTCCAATATTTTCTTGTTACTGTGTCAGTTAAATTAATTAGGAAATTATTGAGTAATCCTCCTTCAAACCTAAGTAGTCATGAAAGAACATAGATACCTTTTGTCTAAAGAAGCAATTATTTGCAACATAGGAGTATTCCCATAGTGTTTTATCATGCCTCCTCTGCTACTTACTTCAGTGCACTCAGGAATGATTAGGGCCATTACTGCCTCAGAAAGAATCTGAATCTTCAGAAGAAACATACATGGAGCAGAACCAGCAATATGTAGTGCAATGGAACCTAGAAATTTAGCTGTGTAATGTTTTGAGAAGGAGAATTTATTCACCTGGTTAAGCTGCATGATCTAAGAAATAACATTTGCTGAGAAAAATGCCTATTACATTTTAGCTATAAATAATGTAAGTTGATGATAAGTCTAAAATACAGTAAGTGTCCACAGCTATTAACTAAATATTAGCTCAGGTAATGTGTGGGCATAAATCATTTGAATGACAATGTTGGCTTCAAACCAATAATAAACTCAGCTGAAATTTTTTTTTTTTTTTATTATTGTGCTCCCCTGTAGCTGGGTTTCAGATAGTTATATTGCTATGACAGGAAAATTTAAGAAACTGTTTCCTTTGAATAAAAGGAACTGCTTCCCAAGATGAGAAAACCACCGGAACTTTTAACTACATCTTCATTTTTAAGTTAATGATAAAGATGTCCTTGTGTCCAACTTGGACAATGATGATTTTTTTTTTTTAACTTTTCTATTGGTCTTTTTCCTGATATATATATACTCTGGATTCCACAGATAACTTTCATAACTTTTACCATTTTTCCCTCCCCCCCCCCACCCCGCTTACTGAACAAACAGATTCAGTTGTGGGCAAGATAAAGCACTTTAAATTTGCCTGTGAAGTTGAGTTCTCTGTTTCCTGAAATATTGACTCATAAAAATGCATAACAAATATTTGCTGCCACAGAACAAGTTATTCTGTAGGACTGTAATAATTGTTGACTGTGTCTATGACACCTAAAGCTCTATTATAAAACTGAAATGGAATAGGAAATTAAAGAAAATATTTGGAAGCTTTGACAAAGTTGTACCAAATATTTGACTTTGGTTTCATAACTGCATTTTGTGACTTAGGTAGATTTCACTCTGCCAGTTTTGTTGAATCATAAACTGCAGTACACTAGCAGACACAATGGACCAGTTTTCAAAATTGTGTGTCTAAAATACACACACAAAAGTGCTTTTAAGTGTGAAGACCATAATGCATTTCCCATTATAACAACACTTTGTATTGCCATAGTACATTTCATGAGCAGATGTCACCATACTTTGCAGCTACTAATGACTTGAGTCCTCCAGTGAAGAAATATTGCTATTCCTGTTTCGCAACACATGAAAGAGAGAGTAAATGTGACAGAGGTTGCCTGCCCTCTAATGACCGTGCAAGAATTGGACAGGTGAATCAACTAGGGAGGAAAGTGTGTTATTTTCAGCACTTTTCTGTTTATTGATACGGATATTTGGCAGCTTTCTCGTTGCCAGTTAGCTGGAAACACCAGAGAAATTGCCCGTGCAAAGTTACTTCTACTTTAAAACAAATTATCTCTGCAGGTCCACTGTACCGAACTTGCAAATCTTCCTTACTTACTTCACTCACAGTTTTGCCAGACTCTGTAACCCTTTCAAGAAAATTGTTTCCGGGCTGTATTTCTGCCCTAGAAAGCCTGGAAGCGTGGCAGGCTTTCTCATTTGTGTTTGTAATATGGAGTACATTGTTTAGCATCAGTGAAGGTGGAAATTCAGTGTTTCACCCCCACTGCCTTCCAAAACTGTTGCTGAATGTAAATGTACCTTCCCAACCTTCCCTCCACAATAATTTGGAGTTTCTCTGATACTAACATGTTCAAATGCCTATTTCAATGAGCATTGATACTGCTTTCATACTTTAAATGCAACATCATAATGGCAGCATGTATTTTTTGTTGTGCCTTGCAGAATAAACTGAAAACTAGTGAAATTACTACATATTTCAAGCCTCCATCCTACTGATAACTGTACCCTCAGAAAGTAAAGTGGACCTTAGCCACCAAGACTAGTACCAAGGCAAAACCCTCTGCATAAATTGTAAGGACAATCTGGGAGCCATATTCCTTCCTTATTCTCTTTTCTTTCACTTAGCTCATGAAGGAAAATGGAAACATAACTTTATCATTGAAAGAGATGCAGATTTAGGGAAGGAATGAGTCTACAGAATTGGAAGACAAGGGGAGAACAGAGTTAAAAGATCAGGACATGGAGCTGAAGATAAGGGAGTGCTAGAAATATTGCATTTATATCCTATTTGTTTGACAAGACTGGCATTCTAATTTATGAATGTTTGAAGTAACCAACCACTCTTTAATATTTCAGGTTTTTGTAGGTAGTAACTGAACAATGTACTACTTCACTGTAGCTTACCTGTCTGATTTTTTTTCTCTGTCATTAATATTGAAGTAAATTAATACTCCTTTTTTGCATTCCACAAAATAACAGATTCCTTGATATGGCTATACGTTTTCCTTTGAAACTGTACGTGGCTTTTTTATAATTAAACTCTTACACCAGCATCAGACAGTGAGACCTAGAATGGTGTTTTTAAGCCTGACCTATTTCAATATTTTTCTAAAAATTGTTATGAATCAGTGAAATGATTTGCAATGAATGATCCTGCTAATTATATGTTGTATGCTAAGTTTTATTAGAAACTAGGACCATTTTTTATCACCAGCCTGTTTGAATAGTTCCTTCTTACATAAAAAAAACCCCAAACCATAGAATTCTCTTAAAATTTCACCCCAAAACCCAATCCATTTGGTATGGATTTTTTTTTCCCAGGCTGTTTGAGTAATGATACATGGATTCCCCTAGAAAACGCAGGTTTAAACCTGAGATTTTCTATACATAAACACACATCTTCTAGTATTCAGAGAGTATATGTTCGAAGAGTATGGATGGGGTATTTCAATCAGCAAGAAGGGCAAAAAAAGAAAAGTAATCTCTATCTGCCAATTCACAGTACAAAAATTGCTTTTAGTAGAGAGATTTATTTTGCCAATGAAGGATATAGTTCATCTGTATCCCTAAGATGAGGTTTTTATACTGAAGAAAATTTAACTGTTTTGCTTCAGTGTAGTACATGTATTACTTATTGATTAGGGCTAAAAAGCGAATTGATGTAGGAAAATGATGAGAGCATATAATTTGATGGTTTAAATTTGTATTTGATATACTAGTTCAGTTCAAAATAATACCTGGCATTGTTGTAGATTGGAAGTGTATTAAAGATTTATCAAATCAGGAGTACAAATTTAGCGATTAATAACAAAAAAATCTTCAAAGGTATGACAGCAGCATGAAATATTGAAGATGATTAGCAGAATGTAAACTTAATCAATTGTTTGTTTAGGGCATATGTTTTTTGACCTCATGTTTGTGTGTTACACATTCTTGTTCAATAATCTACTGTCATGCTATACAGAAATGCAGTTATACGAACATGCAGCTGCATAAGACTATTACAAAATGGTTATCTAACAGAAAGATTAAATGTTTTGATGTGTCCAAGGTTATCTATGGTGTGTTGGAAAGGAATGGAGATAAAAATGAAATTCGCAAATGTTGTGACATTCTGACTGTAAATCAGGTAGTTACTTTCACAGCAAGTATTCACAGCAGTAAATTCTCAGGAGGTGGAGTTATTGGTGTCAGGAAATATTATTCAGTCTCTTCACAGAATCACAGAATCACAGAATGTTAGGGATTGGAAGGGACCTCGAAAGATCATCTAGTCCAATCCACCTGCCAGGGCAGGAACACCTAGGTGAGGTTACACAGGAAGTCGTCCAGGCGGGTTTTGAATGTCTCTGGAGAAGGAGAATCCACAACCTCCCTGGGCAGCCTGTTCCAGTGTTCTGTCACCCTCACTGAGAAGAAGTTTCTTCTCAAATTTAAGTGGAACCTCTTGTGTTCCAGCTTGAACCCATTACCCCTTGTCTTACTGTTGGTTGTCACCGAGAAGAGCCTGGCTCCATCCTCGTGACACCCACCCTTAATATATTTATAAACATTGATGAGGTCACCCCTCAGTCTCCTCTTCTCCAAGCTAAAGAGACCCAGCTCCCTCAGCCTTTCCTCAGAAGGGAGAGGCTCCACTCCCTTAATCATCTTTGTGGCCCTGCGCTGGACTCTCTCCAGCAGTTCCCTGTCCTTCTTGAACTGAGGGGCCCAGAACTGGACACAATATTCCAGATGAGGTCTCACCAGGGCAGAGTAGAGGGGAAGGAGAACCTCTCTGGACCTACTAACCACCCCCCTTCTAATACACCCCAGGATGCCATTGGCCTTCTTGGCTGCAAGGGCCCAGTGCTGGCTCATGGTCATCCTGCTGTCCACCAGGACCCCCAGGTCCCTTTCCCCTACACTGCTCTCTAATAGGTCATTCCCCAACCTATACTGGAACCTGAGGTTGTTCCTGCCCAGATGCAAGACTCTACATTTTCCCTTGTTATATTTCATTAAATTTTTCCCCGCCCAACTCTCCAGCCTGTCCAGATCTCACTGGATGGCAGCACAGCCCTCTGGCGTGTCAGCCACTCCTCCCAGCTTGGTGTCATCAGCAAACTTGCTGATAGTACACTCAATTCCCTCATCCAAGTCATTGATGAATATATCGAATAGTATTGGTCCCAGTACTGACCCTTGAGGCACTCCACTAGATACAGGCCTCCAACCAGACTCCGCCCCATTGACCACGACTCTCTGGCTTCTCTCCTTCAGCCAGTTTGCAGTCCACCTCACTACCCGATCATCCAGTCCACACTTTCTCAGTTTTGCAGTGAGGATGCTGTGGGAGACGGTGTCAAATGCTTTGCTGAAGTAAAGGTAGACCACATCCACTGCTCTGCCATCATCAATCCACCTTGTTGCGTCTTCATAAAAGGCTATGAGGTTGGTCAAACACGACTTCCCCTTGGTGAAGCCGTGTTGACTGTCCCTGATGACCCTCTTATCCTTGATATGTCTTAAGATGGCACCAAGGATAACGTGTTCCATCACTTTCCCAGGGATGGAGGTTAGGCTGACCAGTCTATAGTTGCCCGGGTCCTCCTTCTTGCCCTTTTTGAAGACCGGAGTGACATTTGCTTTCTTCCAGTCCTCAGGCACCTCTCCCATTTCCCAAGACTTGGCAAAGATGATGGAGAGCGGTCCAGCAATGACTTCAGCCAGCTCCCTCAGCACCCGTGGGTGCATCCCATCTGGACCCATGGATTTATGGATGTCCAGATTGTTTAACTGGTCCCTAACCCAATCCTCATCAACTAAGGCAAACTCCTCCATTGTCCTGCCTTCCTCTGGGGCCTCAGGGGTACGAGGCTCCTCAGGACAGCCTCCGGCAGAGTAGACAGAGACAAAGAAGGCATTCAGCAATTCTGCCTTCTCTGTATCTTCTGTCACCAGGGCACCCACCCCATTCATCAGTGGGCCTACATTGCCTCTGGTGTTAGTTTTATCTGCCATGTATTTGAAGAAGCTCTTTCTGTTGTCCTTGACCCCTCTCGCCAGGTTTAACTCTAAGGAGGCCTTAGCTTTCCTAGTTGCCTCCCTACATCCTCTGAAAACAGCCTTATATTCTTCCCAAGTGGCCAGCCCCTCCTTCCATGATTTGTAAACCCTCCTCTTCCACTTGAGTTTGCCCAGCACTTCCCTATTTAACCACGCAGGTCTCCTGGCTCCCTTCCTTGACTTCCTGCGCATCGGGATGCACTGATCTTGAGCTTGGTAGAAGCAGTCCCTGAATATTAACCAACTATCTTGGGCCCCTTTACCTTCAAGCAGCCTTGCCCACGGGATTTCCTCCAGCAATTGTTTGAACAGGCCAAAGTCGGCCCTGCTGAAGTCCAGGGTTGCAATTCTGCTTGGTATTCTGCTCCCACCACAGGAGATTCTGAACTCCACCATCTCATGGTCACTGTAACCAAGGCAGCCCCCCACCTTTACTGCTTCAACCAGACCCTCCTTGTTAGCGAGGACGAGATCCAGCAGCGCACCTCTCCTAAGTCGGCTCCTCCACCATTTGCATCGGAAAGTTATCGTCAATGCACTGGAGGAACCTCCTAGACTGAGGCTGGCTGGCTGAGTAGTCCTTCCAGCAAACATCAGGGTAGTTAAAATCCCCCATAACAACCAGAGCCTGTGACTGTGAGGCCACTCTCAGCTGCCTGTAGAAGGCCTCATCAACATCCTCACTCTGATCTGGTGGCCTGTAATAGACTCCCACAACAGTGTCACCCCTGCCAGCCTGCCCCTTAATTCTCACCCACAGACTCTCAACTTGCTCCTCAGCTGCACCTGGACAGTACTCTATACATTGTAGTTGCTCTCTCACGTAAAGAGCAACTCCACCACCACGCTTGGCTGGCCTGTCTTTCCTGAAAAAGACATAGCCATCCATGACCACATTCCAGTCATGTGAGCTGTCCCACCATGTCTCTGTTAATGCCACCAGATCATAATCTCCTGACCGAATGCAGGTTTCTAACTCCTGCTTATTCCCCATGCTGCGCTCATTGGTGTACAGGCATTTCAGGGAGCGAGCCGAGTACATCGATTTCACCCTAGGGGCCTGAGGGCCTGACCTCTTCCATGGTCATCTTTCTCTTGCAATACACACAAGACAGTTATTATTTTTAAAGTGTTTTCTCCAGTAGTATTCAGAGCTTGCTTGAAGAAAGTCTCTGAACTATTTCTGTAGCATTAAATTAATATGTGATAATGAACGTTAACCATTTGGGTTCTGTATGCCTGTCGTGTAAATCAAAGAATCTGTCAGTAATTTGGATCATGTAATTAGCTCATACAGATGGATGACTATACAGTCATTGCATCTAGAACTCATTCATGTGTAGAGCAATGGAAGTTAGAAACAAACAAACAAACAAAGAAACCACCTCCCAAAATTCTATTGAATTAAGTCTAGAGGAGCCAGTGACACAGGCTGTCTTAATAACTCTGATACTGTGTGTACGGTGTCACTGATATGATTCGCAGAAGAATTTCCACAGATGACTAACTGCAAATATTCTTTCTTCCTCAGAGGATAAAGGTGATCTGCCTCAGACTTAGGGATATGAAGACAGCTTGTCTGGAAGATCATTAAAGTTTTTGGTTTGGTTTGGTTTGGTTTTAAATTAATTTTAATCTCCTCTGTCAATTACTTCATTTGCATATTTCTGTTTCATCCAGGTGTGGGAGTTTTTTCACTCTTACTAGTACCTCTTGTTAGTCATTCTCTGTTTTGATCCCTTTCCCTCTCATTCTGTGAGAATCACCAAATCCCCTGAACAGCACAGTTCATAATTCTTATTGGCAAAAAGGAAATTGGCTTCATAACGGTTTTCCAACAGGATACTTCTTTCTGTGGCAGTGAGGTAGGTAATGAGGGAACACAGTGTGCTGAACACAGGGAACTGAAGGACCAGATGAAATTCTGCAGTGCCAGTCTAGTCATCTTCACTGATGGTCCATGCAGCCATCCATGAGAGTATTATAGGGACCTGAAGTATCATGAAAAGCATTTTCCTTGCAGGATCACTTGCTCTTTCTGCAGCTTTTCATCCATTTTTTCTCTGTCTGTGGCTTCCTAGTTCCTCTGTTTAAATGTTACCCATCTCACTTCTGTAAGGAATTTCTAAAACTGGCACATCATGTTGTATGTATGTACATATCTGTCCATCTGTTTATTTACTTTCCTGCCATGTACCAAATTTTCATTTCAATTCTTAGATTATTCATGAGGGAAGCCCCATACAGGTTTTTTGTTTGGTAGTTTGTTTGGGGTTTTTTTGTGGGTGTGTGTGTATGTTTTGTTTTATGCCCTTGTGGCCAAGAAGGCCAATGGCATCCTGGGGTGTATTAGAAGGGGGGTGGTTAGTAGGTCCAGAGAGGTTCTCCTTCCCCTCTACTCTGCCCTGGTGAGACCTCATCTGGAATATTGTGTCCAGTTCTGGGCCCCTCAGTTCAAGAAGGACAGGGAACTGCTGGAGAGAGTCCAGCGCAGGGCCACAAAGATGATTAAGGGAGTGGAGCATCTCCCTTCTGAGGAAAGGCTGAGGGAGCTGGGTCTCTTTAGCTTGGAGAAGAGGAGACTGAGGGGTGACCTCATTAATGTTTATAAATATATAAAGGGTGGGTGTCACGAGGATGGAGCCAGGCTCTTCTCGGTGACAACCAACAGTAAGACAAGGGGTAATGGGTCCAAGCTGGAACACAAGAGGTTCCACTTAAATGTGAGAAGAAACTTCTTCTCAGTGAGGGTGACAGAACACTGGAACAGGCTGCCCAGGGGGGTTGTGGATTCTCCTTCTCTGGAGACATTCAAAACCTGCCTGGACGCCTTCCTGTGTAACCTCACCTAAGTTTTCCTGCTCTGGCAGGGGGATTGGACTAGATGATCTTTTGAGGTCCCTTCCAATCCCTAACATTCTGTGATTCTGTGATTCTGTGATATATATATATATTTAACTTAGTCTAAGGGATATTTTGGACCTGCATGCAATTTAAGTGAATTTAGAAATGTAGCTGTGGTGTTTCATCATTTCTCAACAATGACACAAAGAAATTCAGTGAACATACTGTCTGTTCTGTCATCAGGGCTCACCAAAATGTATGTGGCAATAAACTTCTTTACTAAGTAGCAGGTCTTTCACCATCAACCCCTGTGAGCTTCAAAATCTGAAATTTTACATTTTATGAGGCAAAATGTCTTAAAACTTAGCATATATTCAATCACATCTCCCACTTGTGATACAAATCTTTTAAGTGACAAAATATCTTTTAAGTGATAAAATATTTTTTAAAAGAAAGGTTGACATCGTAGTTATTGAATTGCAAAGAGTGTAATAGATGACAAAGATTCGTCACCATTATTGGCTTTCAAGACTCAAAGAGTTGTGTTGTAATTAGATTTTTGTTCACCATCATCCTATTTTTATGCTAGGAATCTAGTTTTGTGATACTTTTAACAAGCTCATCTCAAGAGAATTTATCTCTGCTTATTATACATACACATTTTGTATTTATCTCGTCATGTTTGTGAGCTTAGGTTTCATAATATAGAACATGTTACAGTTTCTCTAATGCTTGTGTGTTTACAATGAAAATGATATAAAGAATGAAATAATACAAGAGTTTAGGTGGCTATTATTTGGATAGGTATTACAGATAATCAGACTACATAGTTTTTAGCATATTTTCTTTGATGAGGAAGATTTCTGTTTTCTTAAATATTTCCCATTCCATTTTCTATCCTCTTGACTAAGCATACCATGAGGATAGGAGATAGAATGAGAAATATTTAAGAAAATATGGTATGCGTAACTATAAAGACAGCAAATCCTCCAAATTCTAAGTAACATTTGAAAAAGCATGAAGTCTATTCCTAACTGCAGCATGAGAAGAGATTTCACACCCTTCTAGAGAGAGTGTCTAAGTGTCTTACTAACATTAGTTCATTACTAACATCTCATTTTACCACTTAACATTCTTGTAGTCAGGCATTAAGGTTTCTTTGTTGTTAGATTTAGGTTAAGGGTGAAGAAGGGGTAGAAGAAAACTGCAAAAATATTATCATGGTCCTGTTATCCAGCTTAAAACCAGATATAACAAAACTAAGTTTAGTTAAGTAGAAGGAAAAAGTAATCATAAAATGGTCATTTTGGTTGTTTTACATAGCAAACCGTTAGATGCTTGGCTTCACATCAGTTGTTGTGCATGAAAGCTATTTTGTGTGTTTTATTTATTACTTGTAAGGAGACTTTAAGGTGCTGTTAATTTGATTTAGTATAACTGGGTGAAAATGAATGCTTGTGTTTGGGTTTCAGTTTGTTTGTTTGTTTGTTTGTTTTTGGTTTTTTTCAGTCTAATGTCTTTCATCTACAGTTTCCTACAGATGGAAGATTAATCCATTAATCCCTAAAATTCTCCCTGGTGACTTACAAAAGTGTCTTTATTATCTAACCTGCACATCTATACAGTCAAAAATGTTCAGGTATTTGCTAGTTATTATTTATGAGTTTCTTGTCATCTGAACCTCTTACTTTACTGCATAAGAAACTCCTCTGGAATTTTTTGCTAAAGAACTAGATCACCTACTTTGATAACATCTTTTCATCACCTTCTGGATTTGCTTATTGGCAGTTCTAGAAGGGAGAATACAGAAAAAAAACCCGAAGTCTTTATGAGAACGGATGTTCTGAATTTTTGTTGTAGATTTTGTAGAACCGTTATAACTTGTTTTTCAGTATTTAACAATTGCAGATTTAGGTTTGTTTTTGTTTTACCTCTGCCAAGAAAAAAATTGCAGTTATATGCATAGATTTCATTTTTTGTAATTTCGCCGTTCATCAGCTTTTATGTTTGAATGAGGTGTTTCATCAAAGTCTTAAGGCAAGCTGACATGAAATATCTAACAAAAGGAATGACATCTATCATATAATAGTGAAGTGAAACAATTGCCAGAAAAAAGTGATGTAAGAATGAGTAAAGATACCTCATGCGTATTTCCGGATTTTTTTTTTTCCAATGTTGACCTAATGACTAACAAAATGTATTTCAAAATACCTCTGAAGTTACAAAGCTACAAATTGTCTTAGGCAGGCTTATGTATAGAAACCTATGTAGAAAAAGAAAAAAAAAAAAAAAAAGAAAAGAGAACTGCCAAAAACTGCAGGAAGAACTCTTTCTCACTGTGAGATACAGTTACAGGCAAGCAGAGCCCTACAAGAGACCTATGCAAATTTTGTCAGAGGGTGTTTTTTCTTTTCTTTTTTTTTTTTTTCTAATCTGAAATGACATGGACTTACATCAAAACAGAAGAGGAAATTAATCTAATCACAAAGTATGTGAGAAGAGAAAAAGAGAAAAGATACTTTCTGATAATTCCTGTGATTTAGCTGGAAGACTTCTGAATGAAAGACAATGTTATTTTTCAAATATTTCAAGGTGTAATGATTAAAGAGTGAGGAGAAGTTTGAAATTACTTAAACTTTAATCACTAGTAACATGTTTTAATACTGCAAGTGAAAAAAATAAGATCAATATTTGCAATATTTTTCTGTTGCAACATCTATTAGAGATAGGAAAATCTCCTAATTGAAGATGTAAGAATACATTAATTTGATTCATTTGTTGATACACTTGATAAAATGCTTGGAAAAAAAGCATAGAGAAAAAAATCTGTATTAGAAAGAGGATGTAAGCTTCTAATAAATCTTCCTATTTTTATTCTGACCACAGAATAAAATGGTCACTTTATGAAAATAAAGGTGAAGACATTCAACCACTATTTTTCTTGGCTAACAGATTTAGTCCATTGATCATGTTAAGAGAAAAAAGCTTCATTATTTTTCTATCTGAGTTTTTCTCAAATTGTCACTGTGGTTTTCATTTGCTGCTGAACATGTTTTTTAAGATTTAAGGGAGCCTAGTTTTCCTGTGACAGCTGCAGTCATTTTAATGCACAATGTCATGAAAGGACAGCACAATGAAAATATAAAAAGCCAAGCTTGTTGCATATGTATGGCTTGTGAGTAGCTGAAACTAAATTTTGTCGATTTGTGAAGTATAAAACACAGTTGGGATTACATCAGATTTACCCTTCAACTATTGTAAGGAAAGAGAAATACATGTTAAATGAAACACTCTTTAAGAAACTTCATCTCCCTACTCTTTCAAGCTATTTTTTCCCAGTGTCCTACTTTTTAGCTGCAGTTTACAGTAACTGAACCATGGTGTATTTAATTCCTACAAAATATCAGAAATGGTGTCATTTTTTAACTTTGACAAAAATGCTGGCATTGATTTGAACCTATGGGCTAAATTGTGCCCATGTGACCTCAGTAGATTGAAGTGGCATTATTTTATTAGATCCTCAAAAAATTTAACCTTTTGAAGATTTTTTTTTCTTTGTGAATTTTCAACTAGTTACATCTGAGAATAAAACCTTTGTACAAGGAAGAAAGCTTCTTTCTATATTAGAAAATTTAATCAAATAAAAATTAATCTCTTTTGTGTTCTGATATTTGAATTTGGCAACAGCTAAGCAGTGTAATTTACAATAAAACTGGATTTTTCAGGAAATGTATTCTATTCAAATGTCATTCTTACAGCATATATAAAATTATTTTGTGCACTTTTTGTTGAAGTAGTTGCATTAGCGTTAAATGTGAAGAGTGTTACAAATTATTTTATCATAGGAGTTTCCAATACATAAAAACAACCAGGAAAAAAACCTCTTTTTGCTGGTTGTCCTCATTCAGTTTGGAAGCAAAGAAAAAAAAAAAAGAAAGATATAAGGTCAGCAGGCAAAAATAGCATATGGAAATGATCTGCAACACTGAGAATCTGGTTCTGTTAAATATCAGTGCCTAGAGCTCACATCCCACCCACAGTAAGATCTGGACATATTTTTGTGTTTGTTATGTATGTTGCTATTTAGCCCAAAGTCTGTTTTCTAGGGTGGCAGCAATTTCACATATGGAAACACTAGAGAACACCAGCATTCATTTACAACAGGCTTTTGAACTTGCTCAAGTGACAGTTAAAAAGGCTTGCAATTTACAGCCAAAGTTTTTGGCTTGGTCCTTCATACCTGACTATTTCTTTTCCTCTGTGAATTGGTGAGGGAAAGGGGTAAAGGCAAAAAAAAAGATTTATCTTTGCAGACCTTTTGCTCTCCCTTTCTCTATAAGCCATTTGTTCAGAGAAATCCATGTCTCTCTGGGAAATGATCTTTTTATTCTTTCATCTGCACTGAACTCCAGCCATAAGCTGCAACAATGTCATTTATAATCTTATAGGGCAGTGCTAAACTTCAGTGTAACAGAAATAATTTTTACCCAGCTGAAACTGTCATAGTGAAGTATGACATACACAGGACTCATTTAGTCCAATATCTTATACATAACTGGTCAAATCCAGTTCGTCAGATCCCTTAACTACAACAGAAGGTGGTGAAGCCAGGACAACATAAAAGACATGATCACAAAGATATGCAAGGTGGCAAAATGGTGAACAGAGCTGATCAGATGGATCAGTCAGCCCCAGTCCGGAAGAGAAAAGAAATCAAATGCCTCCACTTTTGCAAGTGCTCTCTCAGATATTCTTCCTTTCCTCAGGCCCTCCCTCCTATACTTGGTCTTCCCCTGTATAAAAGTGGACCCCGATGTCAATTGCCATCTGCTCTGAGTCTTTTAGCAGTGGAAGAAATATCATAATAAAATATTTGGTTTGACATTTTGGGACATATTTTGGCTCATAGTATAAGGTCAAGGAAAGTTCTCCTCTGTCTGACCCACCTCTGTATCTGACCAAACTGTATGTCTGACAATGGCAAAAAGAGATGCTCCTTAGATAACACCTGATCAATATCTGCAGTCCGTACACCTTGTACTGCTACAGCAACCATGGGATTTCATTAGAGTTGTTAGAGGGATATCTCTACCTATTCTATTTTAACATCTATTTACAGACAACTTCTCCATGGACTTCCTGTCTTTTTAAACCTGCTGATACTGTTGGTGTCCACAACTTCTTATGGCAACAAATTATAGAACTTCTCTGCCTGCAGTGGCAGGGCTGCTGTACAGGGTGAAAGGATTCAGCAATGATAAGTTTATCCATTGATATTCCAGGTGGATCAAAGCAGTGAATATTTGAAGAAGAAATGTTTTCTGATGTTACAGTTATGTTGCATTCTGCACCACAAGAGCCTGGTAGTTGGAGCATAGTGCGTCTTTTAAATTTCAAATCTCTCTGCATCTACCAGGATTTTCTGAACAACTGCTTTTGATGAAACGTTCATCTATGCCATCTGACAGTGTTTGATCCTTTAAAAGCTATAATCTGATCTGCAGCAGTAAACTTCATATGCCAAGGCAAATACTGGCATGCCCGACTTGGTATGAGAGAATTCATCAGACTTGTCCTAAAGAAATTGCATGAAACCAAAGTATAGTCTGAGGGTTTTTTTCAAGGCATCTGCAAAATCTTTGTTTTCATCCACCTTCTCTGCATCTTGAATGTCGAGGCACAAAACTTATTAGAGGACCCCCAAAATGTCTTTAGAAATCTATCTTGAATGAAATCTTGAAGAAATTAATGTTTTGTTTTCTTAAGGAACAGGGAGATGGCACTGATAAATTTAGCTAAATTTCTAGAGGTCTATTCATTGGAATGCAAGATTTTGAAGTGTTGAAGTATCTTAAAACAAGATTTGAATTTTTATGTAGAAATATTAGTGTATGAATCTTCATGAAAGCACTGAAATGAGGAGCTATATTCTTCAAGATCTTATGTGATACTTACTGATATCACGTCATATTGATCAAATCACTTTTTACAGTACATGTCTTTTTATCACTGACATTTGAAAGCTCCTTCTTAATTAGTTAGATGCTCTAAAATATAGGAGTAAAAGTATCTCATCAACTTCTTAACGTTTTCAGTGTTTAAATAATGCTGAAATTGCGGGTAACTGTAGCTATGTAAACTTTGCTGTGCAATGTCTCCCAAGAGTGTATGAACTTCAAATTAGGTTCTAAAATCACATACATCAGCATTCAGTTGTTAATCAAAAGAGTGTCAAATAATTATTGGAATGGGAAGCTGACTACTTTGCCTAATTTGCCAATGTTCTTTCTCCACTGAATTCCTGTAATTTCCTTTTTCTCTTTTCTTCTGGACTGATAAAATTAACCATCATTTCCAACAGTTGTTGTGTTTAGTCTTGAGAAAATTAGCTTTCTCTTTATTTTGCTTTATTATAATCCAGACAAATGTTTTTCCTACCTTGGAGTCTAGAGACCTGTAACAGCCAAGGCGGCAGAAATGACAAGCAAAGGTTTCTGTTGAAGAGTTCTCATAGAACAGTTAGAATGTTTCACTTTTTACATTTGTATAAACAGCTTTATTTTGACCTTAAAGAGAACATTTCAAATGTAGGCATAGCATTCATGTTAAAGTATAGCCTGATTACCTTTGGGCCATTTCTTCTAGGTTTTAGTTTTCTTTCATATGTAAAATTTCTAGTTTTAGCCTCTGTCTCTCAAGTTAATGAGTCAGAACTGGCAGAACACAGGACCACCTTTGTAGCATGTGAATATTTCTGTCTACGTTTATTGATTAATAAACTATAGAACTTTACCTTTGAGAATCAACAACTTGAGGAGAAAGCTTTGGCACAAGGTGCCACACTCCCTTGAAGAAGTCTGGATTTAGAGCTCCCTTATAGGACTCTCATTAAAATATGCAGCTTGCATTCTGCATTGTTCTGTAGTTCTGGAAAGATCTGTTCTGGCTGAAATTGCTTCTACAACACAGGTAAACTCTAGAGAAAACTTTCTGAATGTTACCCCTGAACACTGAGCACAGGTTTTCTAGAACACCTTTTTTCCTCTTCATTTTTTCCCTGTGTTTTGTTTGTTTGGTTTAGTTTTAAATATTCACTGACAAAACTTAAATTTGTCTCAATTTCTGTGAGAGCTTTGATGTTTGTTTTGGTTTGGTTTGCTTTGGTTTTAACAACACAGTGAAATAACACAATATTTATTTCCATGGAACAGAAATATGGGTCTGATTTGTGAATATCTTTGCAAAATGTAATCTGTTGTTTAGCCAACATAGAAAAGGAAAATTTCTTTGAGATTTGTAAGCAGAGGTAGGAGAATCCTAGTCTGGAATGTAATTGCTAGCCTTTATTGCTATCCAGCTGTCAAATGAAAAACTGCTTTCTGTTTTATAAAGATATAGCCATAGACTATATTTAGACTTTTAGACTTTTATACAGTATATTTCAGTAACTAGCGATGAGAAGAAGTCTGGTTTTTCCTGTTCTTGCTAAATTATAGTAAGCTGAAACATCCTTTCTTGATAGTTTTATTATGCCAAGAGATGAGAGAGCTGTAATCAACAATTAATTCTTGCAAATGTCACAAGAATAAGCTATATTTAAAAAGTCACAGACTTTTAGCTGTTTGGCTGAAATTGGAATGGTGTGAAGGAGAGGCTGAAAGGGTAAAAAGCAGGCTCCCAAAGAAAACTGCCTGTAAATAGAGGTTGGCCTAATTCTTATTTATTGTATGGTTGGTTTGTACTGCTTCATAAAATCACTAAAAAAATCACTCTTTATATCATACAGTATTCTAATTAGGAATTTTCTACTGAAGTTTGGTGGGCGGGGGAGGGGTGGAGGTGGGCAGTGATCTGGTCTGAGTGCACAGAAAACAGCTGGTTCCACTGGACTTCAGTATTGGGAAAACAATTCGTACACCTTTCTATTTTCGTTTATTTGCTTGAAAATGAACCATTTTTTAATGTATTTATGAAAAAAATAGGTTACTTTATATTTATGTGAAAATATACAAACAGTACAGTCAATTTAAAGCATGTGATAACTGTTTCCCCATGAATTTAAGATCAAACAATAGACTATGTCTCAGGTAAGTTAATCTCCTTGTTCAATTTTCATATGTTGCATCAGAAGGAAAGAAGTTGCCCCAGCTGTGCTGCACTATCTCCTGCACTTACTGTCAAAATAACAGAAAACTAAATACACATATTGAGATTAATTTCAGTAACCTTAAGGTTTTGTTTTGAAATACAACATCAGGAATTGTATTTGCTTCTATTGCAAATCACAACTTTAACTCAGTTATATACGTTCACAACTTAAAATACATCACATTGTTCCCATTCTGTCTTTAATGGAAATGTAACACAAAACAATCTATTTCTACCTCTGAAAGATGTTATCTCAGACAATTATTTTTGTTTTAGATTAATATATTTATCTTTCTGTTGCCAGTACCATAAAAAAGGAAAAGACTCACTTTCTAAGTATAATAATTAAAGGCAAACACATTACATTTAGTAATATAGATATAAAATAAAGTATAATTTTGTATTTGCAGCAAATAACTGTAGTGATGACAGGAATAAAAGATTTGTGGATGTTATTTGTTTCGATAATGAGCTGTCTTATTTTATTATTCTTTATATATACCAGCTCTTCTCTTTAAGGTATGAAGTTGAACATGTTCAAGGAGCAGTTGTCTCACATGTTCAGCACTTAATTACCATAACAGCACTGTTCAAGTAGTTAAACAGTCACACATGATCTTCTAGAGTGAGATGTATTTCACCTGTGAGAGCTATTTGCCAGCCTTAAAGAGTTTCTTATAGTTCCTTGAGCCTCTTGTACACAATTTTCTGAAGAAAGGAATCTTACACATTTGCTCTGTTTTCCCAGTCTCACTGGCCCCCATTATCTTTCAGGCTATGCCAATTTCAACCAAATACAGTAGAAAGTTGGATTCCTCCAGTATTCATTTACTACAGGTTCCTAAGGTGCAGTGGAATAAGCAGGGAAGAGATTTGTAGTGCTAGCTCCTCCGGAAATCTCTGCAGTGGTCTATGTGGTGGATACAAGCAGAGTGGTACAACTGGCTGAGAGAGCAACCTGTCACAGTCCTGGATACTTCTTTCCCAGTTTCCCTACAGCCTCCTGCTGCCCACTTGTCCCTTTGTAAGATCTCAGAAATGTGACAGAAAGCTACTCTTTTGACAGATATTGTAAGGTTGGGTACGTGAAACATCACATTGTGGTTCTGAGATGGAGGTAACAACAGATGCATGCTTGTTGGGAAATAAACAGGTACATGATCAAGTTTCATTAAATTTTCTATTCAGATAAGTAATATAAGCCTGGCCACTGTTGTTCATTCATTCATTTTGGGTCTTTTCTAGTAATTTACTTAAAAAAAATGTACTCTCTATTTATTGCTCTTTATTCAAACTGATTGTACAAAATTTAATAGTGAAAAATTAGAACCCCAAGTTATGTAATGAAGGGGGATACCATGAATAGTAAGCCATGGACTACCTCTTTTACAATCTATAGTAATGCATTCAGGTACTTTCATGACTAGAGTAATAGCATGAAAAGGGTGTATGAGATTAAAGCCTTCATTTACTGGTTTAAGACAGGGCTTCTTTACTAAATCCTAGTGTGTATTTGCAACTTTGACAACAACTTGGTTTTTGTTTGTTTTGTAAACAACTCTGAGTTATTAACTGAAATATGGAGGCTAAAATAGCCAGCCTGCTAAATATATTGTTATAAACAATAAGTACTAGATTATTTCCCTTGAGAAGAGTCAAAGCTGTTTGGTCTGAAAAAAGAAAATCAGATTAGTAATTTATTTGTCATCATTTCACCTTTCAATATAACTGGTTTATGTTTATGTTTACCTATTACCTTCTCTCAACAAATTTTAATACTGCTTCTGTTTCTGTTTATTGATTATGAGATATTGCATACAGAGGCAGTTACAAGGACTTATGGCTTTTGTTTATGATACTTCCAACAGCTTAAACTGTCTCCTGCATTACCTGTCATATTTCACTCGTCAGTTTATGAAATAAGCCTGGGATATGCTTACTTATTTTATAAAAGATGAAAAGCAGCAATATAGCTTGCAAACACGGGCTTTTACAACCTGATGTGAGCATATATTAGTGAGTGCTAGAGTTTTCACCAGTCTTTTCCCAATGAGAAACCCATGAGTGATTCCACTGCCTCAACTTTGAGCACTTGCAGAAAACATTCCCAGGCTAATCTACATGTATAGATTTGGCCAGTGAGCCCATGTTCAGACAAATATTGATATACTGGGAATTTTTCAGTTGTTAAGGTCTATATTTTGGGTAAAATATTGGAGAAGAGAGTAGGTTTTTTTAGCTCATTTGGGACTGAAAATCTCTTCAACATTTTTTGACACAAGTTAGCACATTTGAAACCTTGTCATCTGGTTGCACTACAACGAAGTGAGAACTAGCACAACTGAGCTAATTCATTTGGATAACAGTGCATATTTTCGCTCCTGAAAATGATGCTTAACAGCCCAGTTCTAGAAGAATTCATATAAAGGTTAGGACATGTAACAAGATTCATATTTCTGAGTCCTTCTCTATTATTCTGCTGGAGAAAGAGATGCAGAAAAAGCCAGACACTTTACTGCAGAAGTCTTGAAATGCAAGCAGATAACTGGAGATGTAGAGGAGGAAAACACCTCCGATCTTTTCTCAAGCAGTCAGGTAAGAACATCTCTGAATTTGAGATCTGTAAGAAGGGGAATAATATTACCATGCAAAGTGTAATACAAAGAACTATGAGATTTTGGCTATCAGAAGAGCACACAGAAATTCTTTGCTTTATGCTGCTTTTGACTAATTTGGTACCATGACAGGTGTTCTGCTTACTCTGAGAACATGTTTTTCTATCATAAAATGAAGGCATTAATTTTCTTTATCTGTTCTAGACAGCAAAATTTAACCAACTGTGGCCAATCAATAACAGAGCTGTGAGGCAGTCACAGTGTGCAGTCATGCAATAATGATTGTGATGATATGTGTATTATGTACCTTCATCAAACAACTTTTGTCCTTATTCTAAAGATTAAAGTACATGCAACTCTAGAAAGAGCCACTTAAATCCTTTCCCTGAGAGTCACTAGAAGTGCCTGTTTCCTGCTCCCAAATCATGAGGCATGGCTGAGATTTAAATGTACATGCCAAGACTGAGTCAGCACCCATTTTTCTGTTTGTTTTGTTTTTTTTTTTTTCCTAAGAGACAGGAAATGTGAAATCGAGCTGTAGAAGGGTTATTTTTGCTTACTGCTCTCCAATTCAGTTTTGAATTCCCACAGGAGTCAATCACAATTTATCTTCTTGTTTTTTCTTTCAGCAAGAACATAATGTGTTTTCTAAACTTAGTTCAGATTCTTTATTCTTATTATCCAAATTTCTGTGGAAATATTTTGAGGTATGCTATTCCTGCTGGACTCATCTTATGGACTGCATATGTCTTAACAGTCAAAGTCAGGGTATTACAGATTCCATATTTAATTTGCCCATTTTCTTCAGTAGATGATGGAATGAAAGGTTTTCTGCTCAAACTGGCTAGTATAGCATGGGAGACACTGCTATCTTATAAGCACTCATATTTTATGCAATTTATTTAGTTTTAGCGTTTTGTGAGCTTTTCCTGTGTTTTTTGTACTTGGGCTTTTAGAGTTACTGCTGCTACAAACTGGAAAAGCAGGCTATTACTCTTGCACTTAACAGATGGCTTACAAATGTCTTAGCCATATAAAAAGTGATTAGCCTTAAGGATGCTTTCTGTGAGAATTATTTGAACATATTTTACCACTCTACCACCTTTTACCACTTCTGTTGAACTTAAAAATTATCGTAAGAAGTTTCTCAAGAAATTTTCCTCTTATTAACATCTAAAATTGCAGATACTGTATAATTTATACAATGTCTCATGAAGGTCCCTGTATAAAGAAAGAAGAAGCCAGGAGATAAGTAGTCTGGTTATACTTACTGCACAAATCTTTATTTCTTTGCCTGATAATATGCAGAACATTTCAGAGGTAGGAAACTTTTGAGCCATGTTTTCTGTACATTAAGAGTTTTCTTTCATGATGAGAATTCCATTTTTTAGACTTCGAAAAGACATTTTTTTTCTAACTCTGTGATTAAACTAATTCTTGTATTTCTGTCTTATTCACATCTTTTCTACCCTTTTGTTTCAACTCATCTACCATATTTTTATTCTCGTGTTCTGTTTTTTCTGTTTTTTCCCTTTTTTTTCTTTTTTCTTTTTTTTTAACAAGTTCAGCTTTTATCTACTAACTTTGTTTCATTTAGCAGTTCTGGTTTATACTGATAAGACTGTGTGTGATACTTTCTCCTACTTATAGCTATGCTAAAGCCTCCTGAGATTTAAACGACTTCAACAGTCATCCACGTCACATTGAATCACTGTTGTTTTTTCAAGTTCATAAAAGCCAGTTACTTAATTTAGGGGGAAAAAATCAAGGAATGTTCTTACAGTATTCTAATACTTCTTTCTGAATAAAAAATAATAATTATTAACAAAAATTAAACTAAAAATTCTTAATAGAAATTTATTGCTTTTAGCAACTAATTTATGATCAGCCTGTACAGAAGAAGTGTATTTCAACCTAGATATTGAGCAGCAGGCTGTCATTCCTATTCTTTTGGCCACTTCCTGTCATTTATAAATTGGAAAGAGAAACAATGAAGACTAAATGTTGAAGACTAAGGAGCTCTGTGCAAGCATACAATGACATCTTGTGTAATATCCTAGTAACTGAAAACTCAATATGTCAGAGTCAGGCTTTAAATTTGTTACCTGAACCAAGCATAGCTGGAAAGATCTTATAACCAACTATCTCAGGATCAATAGATGAGATATTCTAGAGTTTAAGAGTGATCGAGACTTTCATTTCAGTTTCTGTACTCGTGATGAATTACTCTAGTCATTTGTTTTAGGATAGTCTTAAGATTTTTTTTTTGTTTTCACCAAAATCATTGATAACTTATTATTAAAGCTTGATGAGCAGCAAAGAACCATTTCTTATTCAGCACTATCTTCAAAGCACTTGACATTGCAATCTCAGCATCCTTTTTTTAGGGACTTTTAATATAGCATCTAACACATATAGATTCGTTTATTCTGGTTACAGTTTTCCATTTTGCTGTGCTATTGAAACTAAGAAAAATATACATATACTTAAGGCAACCAATTTCCTTTCACAGAGGTAGCAGTCAGTGGAGACAGTAGATACATATATACTGATTTTGTCTTCTAGATAATTGCCCACTTCCAATTCACTCACTAGGTTTACAGTTTTCAAATAATTCACAATTTAAGAAGAATTTTAATAATCATTTAATAATCATTTTTCAAATCATTGTTTTTCCCTCACCAAGGAAGTGAATGTTTTGCCTTGAATGATTTCTGTGATTCTTACTTACTTGGTTCTCTTAATCTCTCTTATTGTTCTTTGCATTTGTAGACAGCTGACTATTTGAAGGTTCATCCTTGGGTGACAAGACTCAACAAGAAAAAATAATTCAAGTCCATCACTTTTGTCTTGTTAATTTTGATTCTAGGATTTCCGCTTAATCTCCAAACCTACACATCTTGTGTTCCCATGTTCAGAGGTATTATATATTAACTACAGTTTGAAAGAAGATTTGTTCAAAGAGCATGCATGTGCGCTTGTGTATTTTTCTATTAATCCATATTGTATGTTACCTTCCCCTTTGTTCTTTTACTCAACAGATGTTCATTTCAGTGCTTTGTGAAAACAGTTATCATTAGATATAGTTCCAATTGCCAATAGTACAATATTGGTGATATCCCTAAGCTTTGTATCAGAAATATCAGAAAAACTTTGGTGTCTTTACAATTACTATGTACAAATACTTATTGATAGGCAAGGTACTGATTAACAGTTTAGCAGTGGTTATTGGAGGAAACTGGAATAATCAATTTTTATAGAACCTCAGCATTTTAGGTCATTGTGACAAGCAAAGACTGTAGATATATGACCCCATTTTAGTTTCCTTTTCTACCTACTATTCTGACTAAAAATATATGCCAGCATCAGTCAGTGAAGACTACATGATTAAGTTATTTGAGCAGTTGAGCTGCACACAAATGCCAGCAGTTTGTTCTCTAAAAGAAACATAATTCTTGCTTTTGTGAAAAAAATCAAACAATGTACACTCCTACATCTCCACACAGAATTATTTTAAGCTGACCCAGTTTCATGTTTGGCTAACATAACCCTGTGGGAAAACAAGTAACTAGACTTATGCACAGGTAAAAGAAAAACAGCATATATTCAGAAATACAGACCATGTAACTCTAAGAGAGATAATGGTGTTCTGCCTCTGTGAGACCTGAAGGAGTATGTGGTTGTCATTTAAAAAACATTCTTGCAAACTTTAGTGTGACAAAGATTTATGTCATAAAAAGAAATCAGTAGAGCTGTTTGAATAACATACTCTCTAAACATTAGTAATATAATAAGCTTAGCATTTAGATTGTTCAAGAGATTAGAAATTAGAAAATAATGTTTATATTGTTTCTTTTGAGCTTATGTTTTGCTAACTCTGAAATATTATTTTTTCATATGTTCTTCAAATTATATACTGTTGTATGGATATACTTCTGATAGATTAGTAATCAGCTTTCTCAACATTTAGGATTCTAGTGTTGAGATGCTGCTAAATGCTGCATGATACAGTTATTTAATTTAATAGCAAATAGGGAAAAAAAAAAAAGAGCTTTGATAGAATTTCGGTAAGGCATATTGTATGTTTTACAATATCAAGATCTATTGCTCCTGTGCCTATACCATGAAGTATCTACTACAATTCATGGTGTGGATAAATTCCAGTATGCAGTTCTGGTCAGAGCAAGTTGACATTTTTTCACTACAATCGTCATCTTTGTGCATTGCTGAATCATGAAAACAATTCCTGTGCTAGGCAATGCACCTGCAACAATGCTTGTTAGTCAAACATCCTTCTAATTTTGTGAGAGTTATAAGCCTTCTGTGATGTGACCCCTCTGTAGCGAGTGACATTATGCTGTCCCATTCTTCGTATGGTGATTATCACAAACGGATTATCTTATAGTATATAATAATCAGATCAATGTCAGTGCCAGATTCAAACCAAATAGCATTTGCATGACTGGTTGTTAGTTATGATATTTCATCTCAGTGCCTCTCAATGAAAAAATGCCCAAGTGTTCCTGATTTAGAAACTGAACATATGCCAACAAGTAGTTGACCTCGGTCTGTCTTTGTCTGCAAAATGCCATCTATGACAAATCTCTTCCTCAGCACTGTTATGATGGAATCCATAGTTTAACTTGAAGCATGAAGTCTAGTTGTTTTGTGTGTGTGGCAGGAAGAGCATACTTGTTCTGCTATTTTATGTAACAGTTTTAATAACATTACTAGAGGTAGAATGACAACATAATGGCAGACAGTGAGTGTATAGGTTCATTTTATAAGGTTCAGTCAAATTTTCACAACTACGCTTAGTCTGATTGAGTTTACAGGATCTTCAGATCACTTCTATGACAAATAACACACTAGCTTACATCATACATGCATTTTCTTTTTAATCTCTTACTCTAGAATACAGAATTGTCTGGTGAAGTAACTCGTCTGAGAGTGGCAAGAGCAGAAGACACAAGTCAGACAAAATTTTTATACTTTAGCTCCCTTCAAGCATTTTTTTTCTTCTTTCTTTTCTTCTGAAATTCGAGCAAAGGTATCCCCTAAAAGCAGTGTGGTCTAAGAGAAGGATAAATCCTAAAAACTGTTTTCCTGAAATCAAGTTTCACACAAACCTATTACTCCTTTTATCCAAATTCAAGTCAGACCTTCAAGACAACCTAGATTCAGAGCAGCCAAATGCCAAATATGAAAATCAAAGATAATTCGTGCAATTTTCTTTTAATAACCAGTTAATTAGAGTTTGCTTATCTTGATTATATTATTTGATTGCCCAGTTATCATGAAAAAATATTTTAGGTTTCTTATGTAGTCTTTTGTACTTTCTCCATAAAAGCATATGTATTACAGTATGTTCTTATATATATAAATTTATGTTTGCACATTTTTCATAAATGCTGGTTCTGTTTTAAGCATTATTTATTTGTTCTACATTTATTTAGGAAAAGAGATGTAGCTATTGTTTATGTCCAATTTAATCCAAAACATTATTCAGCACATAGTAAAGTAGAAAATGGAGATATGCTGCAGTCATGCTTCTGTCATGCTCTAGTTTACTCCTTGGCAGAGTTGTATTTCTTAGGAATTTAATTCAAACCTGAGATACTTTCAGGTGAAGCACTGCATTCAGGTAGTAAAACCTTTTGTAAAAATAAAACAGACAAATGGCAACAACTTCTCAGATTGCAATTTAGTAAATAAAGCTAAAAGCCTGAGAAGGGCTTAAAAGTCAATGACAAAAAACCTCTGGGACCATGAAGACTATAATTCTTCATCATGAATAGGTCCACTTCTCTGATGTTACCTTTCACTTTGTTTTTTTCCCTGAGCTAAATAAGCATGCCAAGACCAGCTGGTGTTGCTACATAGAAGCTCTGAGCAACCTGATCTAGTTGATGTCCCTGCTCATTGCAAGGGTTTGAACTAGATGAACTTTGAAGGTCCCTTCCAACCCAAACTATTCTATGATTCACAGTATTTAGCAAAAAGCTAAATATTTTAACTTGATTTCTTTTCTGCATTGCAAAGACTGTCCTACAGAATGTCTGCAGAGGAAGGCTGAGTTTGAGTGACTAGAAATGGCATTTATAAGTGTTATTTTGTGAAATCATCAGTGACTCTTGAATACATATGCATTTTGCTAGGTCAAGGCTTGTTTTTCAAATATGACCTTTATAGAATAGACCAAGAAGTCAGAACTCTTTCAGAAGATTAATTCCAACTCTATTTTTCACTTGTAAGCCACTGTCCTAATAAGCTATTCTTATTTTTCTCCTACAAAAATATGTTCGGAATGGTATCACTTCATTTTGTTCTTTAATGTTAGATTTTATGAGAGCCAAATAATTGGCTTCTGAAGTTCAAAAATGCAGACTATACTGAGAAAAATGTATTTTAAGGTTTCTCTGAAATAAAAATAAACTAAAATGGCTGGCACACAAGGGCGAAAACCTTTGTTTCTGAAAGACTGGCAGAAAAAGCAGATATGCAGCAAATGCTTGATGCCTAGTTAAGAATTGCTTTGATGCTGAGACAGTCATGCTCAGTGTTTTCACTGTATAAGCTACTATTTTCAAACATATAGCAAGATATATGCAATGCAAAAATGTACTGCGGTGTAACGATTTCTCAGCACACATGATCTGCTCAGATCAAAAAATCTAGACAGGATTTGCATATAAAAGAGTTTACATTTTGTATGTATAGACTGTGTAACCTTCTCAGCTAATCCTTTGAAAGTAGACTTGTTTTGCTGTGCATGAATACTTATTGTGGGATATCAGGCCAACTGTTCTGGTTTAGCGTATAAGTTTCCTATAAAACCTTTTTCATACACCTTTGAGGAAACACTGAAAGAAGGTTTAAAATTTGGAAACCTCATTAACTGAGATCAAACATTTTTTCTTCATTTATTTACACTGACTGTAATTTTGATGTTCTATAAACATAATGTTTTTTTTTTTTAAATAGCATAGTATTTTTTATGGTACTTTAGTGAATTTGATATTTTCTGAAGGAACTTCGAAAGAAACCTCTCTTTGTCAAATTATTTACACACACATATACACAAGTACAGAAAATTTTTGTGCTTTCAGAGATCTGTTACATGTGAGAACATCGTATGGATTAAGTAATAAAGGCTTAGGATTTTTAGATTTATGTATTAAACATCACTAAGGAGTTTAACTCTGTTTCTAGTCAACCATTTATTTTTGTCAAACATGACTTTGAGGACGAAGGAAAAGTTTTTATTATTATTATTTTTTTACTCAGTGCTAGTCAGGGATTGAGATTTTCATTACGTTTGTTTCCAAAAACATAATTTATCTTTTTCCCTGTTAGTGTAATTTAACTTCCATATTTTATATGTATTTTAAATAGCTAGTTATTGACTTGTGTTGTACTTATCCTGGCCGGTGCTTTTGAAAAAAAATATATTTTTAGACTTACACGGAAATAAAACATTTTTTAAAATTCGGATAAAATGCCATTCCGATAAAATGGAGGGAGGGGGTAAGTAAAACACAAGAAAGCAAGAGAATTTGTTTAGAGTTCACTGTGTAGCTCTATTATTGCACTGAGTATAGGTTGTGCTGGAAGAAAACAAGAACATTTCATAACATTTGCCTTTTTAAGGTATTCATGACTGAAAATTTAGTCACATACCAGTGAAGCTTCCTAGGGTAAAATAAATAGTCATCTCCATGTAGGAGTAATATTTTAGCATGCTTTCTGGTGGGAAAAGTAACTTGGCCCATTTTAAATCGCAGAGATGAAAATGTGGGCCTGTGATGGCAGCATTCTTTGAAAAAGATAATCAGTTTATCAGTTTCACATTATTTTAATCATAGAATAAGATAAAAGAGACCCTTAGTTTCCCAGTTTGTTCACTGTGCTTTAGTGTTTTGTCATTGTTTTGTTTTGTCATTGTTTTGTTTTGTTTTGTTTTATGCACCCCAAGATACAATAGGCCTTCTGGGCAGCGAGCACACATTGCCAGCTCATATCCAATCTTTCATCCACCAGTACACCCAAGTCCTTCTCTGCAAGGCTGCTATCAACCCCTTCATTCCCCATCCTGGGGGTTGCCATGACCCAGGTGAAGGACCTTGAGCTTGGCCTTGTTGAAACTCATGGTGTTCACATGGGCCCACTTCTCGAGTTTGTCCAGGTCTCTTTGGAAAGCAGGTGTGTCAGCTGCACCACTCAGCTTGGTGTCATCCACAAACTTGCTGAGGATGCACTTGATCCTGCTGTCTCTGTCATTGATTAAGATATAAACAGTATTGGTCCCAGTACAGATCCCTGAAGGACACCACTTGTTACTGGTGTCCATCCAAACCAGATGGTTCAGAAAAGTGCATGAAAGGTGCTCAAATTCATGAAACAACTACTGTATGGGGGAATTTTGAATGAATTAATTTACTGAAGACATAATAGAATTCTCCAAAATTTTTATTGACCATGGGAGGATATACAGGGATTGTGTGTGAAACCATGCATTGACTTTGAGCACAAGACCTAAGGGTATCATGTAAAACTAACAGATGGATCTTTCTTAAAACTAAATCTAATTATAATACTTCATACAACAGGGAGGCCACATGTAGAACTACTTATCATGGGATGCAGTGGATACAGAGCATTTACATGGCTTTCAAGGAAAACTGGTCACTGTCTTAGAAGACAGATCTACCAGGAGTGTATAAATACACACAGAAACACATGCAGGTAGAAAATCCTGAGCTGACAACAAATGGGGCTTCAGAGAACACCTGGACATCAAATGTATGGATGCTGGTTTTTTGATGCCTCAAAGCTCTTCTAATTTAGAAGAGTTAGTTAGTTTGTTTATTTATCTATTTGCAGAGGCAAGGCTGTTTTTTAAATAATATTTTACTAGGAAGAGGAGGGAAACCTCAACTGTGAAGCATTCCTGCCCTGTGTTTCATATAGCTGTTTTGACACAATGCTGAGAGAAGCTGAATCTCCATACAGTTACTTAGTAGAAATAAAATATTCAGGAAAAATATTTCCAAGATGAACAAGAGGTGAGATGACTGCCTAAACAGAAGACTGTCATCAGGAATTTTGGCCAGTAATGTCCAAAAAGGGGTTCAAGCAAAGTGGAATTAAGTATTTTTCAGTGAAAAGTTCCTTTTAGACAGTGATACTTTTCCAAAATGGTTTCCTTTATTACAAGCTAGGCAGGCTTTTCCAGGTATTTATTTTAGGACTCTGAGGTACCATGTGGTCATTGGACAGTCGGTAGAGTGAAAGGAGATGCAATCACGTAACCTGGGCTTACTTATATGTTCCTGGACTAGAGTAGGAAGACATTTTTTCCCAGACACAAAGATATATCTGAGACTGTGTGCTGCTCATGCTTTCTGCTGGATGTTGAGGTGCAAATTCACAATTTTTTGAAAGTCACAAATTCTTCAACTGTGTGAAAACTAAGGAAGGTGATTCTCTGTTGCTCTGACCTCCTTATTTTGCCATTATTAAAATTCTTCCATCTCTGCCAACATTCATGAGTCTGGCAGCAGGCCAGCTTTATCTAGAACAGAGCATCACAGAACAGCAGTAAATGTCAAAGGTTAATACAGTGAGAACTTCTCAAAACACGACACTCTTAAGTTACATTTCTGTATCTATTGAATCTCCTATATTAATGATCTGCCATCTTTCCAAAATAAAGAGGGCAGAAGTAGCATGCATTTTGGTAGTTGCATTTACCATTAAATTCAACTTTATAATAAAATACTTAACATAACAAAAAATATGAGAGAAAACTATATAGATAAAAGTATGTATTTTTTGGATGAAGTATCTTTCTGCTCTATCTTGCTTTATCTTTTCATTGTAACTAGTCACAGTGATTAAACGGTGTGGTACAACAGGACAGGTCAGAATTGCTAACATTTAGGTACAAGTAATGAACACTAATGAAAGAATGAAATGCATATAATTAATTTTACAACAGAGGTGATGCTTCCAGAAAATTATTGCAAAGCGACTTTGCATTTCTAAGGAAGAATAACCCTCTCAGATTGAGGGTTATCTGGAGTAACAACTCCATTGACATCCATAATATTTTCCCAAGAAAGGAAGAATGAACTCCGGGCGCTTTTTGTGTATTACTTTAGCATATTCCTAAACAGATCGTGGCAAATTGGTTTCCTTGTTCTTTTAAGTCGGAGTCATAATTAGTATAGAGAAGAATAATGATGATGGTCTCTGTCATGTCTACCTGAAAAACAAAGAAAGTGGAATTTATGTGCTAAAGGTAGTAACTCATTTAAACTCATCTTTATTTACAATGACGAGTTAGTGCCATGTAGAAAGAAGTGTGAATATTTATATAGTAATTCTATTTTATCCCCAGACTTTACCAAAGGATATGAGTTCTGCTGTGGTACCCCTTGATATATGGCCCATGAATACAGGACAGGCATTAGCAGTTGAGGGCCAGCTCAAGACACTTTGCAATACCTGTCATAGCTGTTAGGAGAGCTCTAAGTGTTTAAAAAGCATTGTTCCTCCTTCCCACTGATGACTTTCTGGGAGATACATTAGACCAAGTGTCACGTCCCGCCCTCAGGTATGAGTTGGGGGAGAGAACTGACTCAGGTTTGTGGGTCTCCTTTGGTTGGAAAATAGTACATACAGTACTTAAGGTCCAAAAAAAAAAGCAACACCTTTTATTTTGCAGTGTGGCCCAATTTATAAATGATTCGGCAGCAGAAAGATTTACCTTACTTAGGTCTAATTAATGAATACCTTAACAGAGAAGGGATTTACAAAAAGGAGTTTGCGGCACAGGTAGGGTTGCGAGTCTTACGTTATGATACCACTCACAGGAGGAGAGGCAAAGAAATAGGGATATAGGAAAAAAAAAGAGAAAGAAGGAAAGAGCAAAGAGAAAGGAAGAAAGAAAAGGTGAGGGAACCAGCCACTCTTACGGCTCCATAGTGTGGATGATGAGACTTGTCTGATGGATGATGTATGGCCTCCAGTGTCCCACGGGGAGAATGCTGGGGTTTGTTGTTCTGGAGAGCAGCGTCCTCTGGTGTCTGGTCCAGTTCCCGCGGCAAGGCTGGTGGGCGGAAGGGTCCTCAGGGTGGTGGGTTCCCCGCTAGGTGCTGTTTTAGGTGAGGTTTTTATAGCCCTCTGAGTCGCTGCGTAAGTTTTCTTTTGTCCTTCGCAGAGCTGTTATCGCAAAAAGTCTGGGGGGTTGGTGGTTGTGAAAAATTGGCAAATTTCAGGCCATTTTGAGGAGTTTTGGCTTTTCCTTTTGTGCCATGCAGGGTGTATCAGAAAGTGGAGCTATGTGCCCTCTGGCACGTCCCCCACCTCCTACTGCCAGCCAGCAGGCCTTTGTCTGTGGCCCCTTAGCGTGTTGTTGCTATGTAAATCGCAATCCACCTTATCACCTGAGTGGCCCATCTCCTGCTACAATGTTTGAGGCATGATTCCTTTTAGCCTTTGACAATCCTGGGGCTGGAGGAACCGGTTTTTGGCACAATGTTTGAGACAATTCTTTCCAGTCTCTGACACCAAGGTAGCAGCAAGTTGAAATTATGAGTTCAGAGATAAGGCATTTATTTGTGGAGCATTACAGTGCTGCTTCTCTCATGTATTGATAGAAAGCCTCTGTTTCATTACAAACATATACAACAATACACTTCAATTCTTTGAAGGGACCAGGTGCTTTATATGATTTGGCTCAATCAAAGGCTGTGTTTTGGTTGTGGTTTTGTTGTCAACCCATTTTCAGATTTTGCTTTATGGAAAGGAAGAATTATGAATGCTTGGTTGTCAGAGTACTGAAGGAAAGAGAGGAAAGTGAATACCTAATGGTCCCGGAAGACAGAAAGGGAAAATTTACTAAGGTGAAAGTCAACTACATGATCATCCTTACCTTAGATGCATTCACTGTTGTTGCTAAGAAAACAGAGACTAAGTTAATTCAGTTTCCTCATTTACATGAATGTATATCTGATTTTGGTAAGGAAACAGTAACTGAGGTTATAAGTAATTAGAGGATGTTGGTTGAATTTCTGAAACAGAAATATAAGACACAGAAGAAGGGAAAGGACCTAGCTACACAGAAACAGAGCAGAAAATCAAAGCAGTAGGCACTAAGGAGAGCTCTAGCATATCCCTTTCTCTTCTGCATTAACAAGGCAAGGAAGGTAGAGAAAAGTGATTAGATAAACTCTCTGCCTTCTCCTCTCCAAAACCATCAGCAAAAAACCGCACAAACCCCAAACAAACAAACAAAAACCCCAAACCAAACACCAACAAAAAACCCTAGAGAATTACCTGGAATTAAGGGACCTATCTAAACATTAGAGTCCTCGTTCTTTTCTGTAATGACATTCAGATCATTTCTTGAAAAATGAGTTATAACCTTTTTTAATCTGTATCCTTGCTAGTGTGTATGCTGCTGCTGTTCAGAGTTTACACCCAGTCTGGAAAATCAATTAAAAACAGCTGGTCTGTAATTTCCAATTTGTAATGAGGAGCTCCTAATGTTATTAGAAGGGATTTCCTTCTCCTCCCCTTCATGTCTGAACATTTTGTTATCTGCAGCATGGGGTCTCTTCTCACTCTGATCTGTGCACACAGCTCAAATTAATGTTAATTGCAATTCACAGAGTGGAATGGAAGAAATATAAGTTTAATTTCTATAACCTCAGATCCATCTACTGAGTTGATGGACTCTAGCAATTCCCACAGTATTTAGGAGTTACAGATATCAAATGCTGAAATATGTTCACATCTTTGAGTGTTATTTTTAAATTGCAGATGCTATTAGTTTCAGTCAGATTTATTTTTTAACTGCTTTTCTAACTTCTTAAAACTCTTTAAAATATTTTGTCCAGCTTGACTGGCATTCTAAGCAACAGTGAATTCTGACTGTGCACTATCCCTCTTTTTTGCTATGGGCTGGGAAGCCCAAACACACAGGCAAGGAGGCACTGGGTAAGAAAATATTAAGGTGTGAGAGCTTTATGCCTAATATGAATTTTTCTCTGCTTATGACTTCAGATAGAGGAAATTAAGAAACAAAAGCCTTTTGAAACTATAAACATGTAAGCATTTCATAGAAAATAAATTTTAATTGAAAACTAGCCAATGCCTTTATTGCTAGGTCATTTAGAAATTATGTCTCTGACAAGATGTAAACCTGAAAAAACTTTCTTAAATATTAATCTTATGCCTCTTGAATTTCTACCCTTTTCCTTAAGAGAATCAAGAATCCAGTAAACTCTACAAACACCCATCATAATTTTTACTTATCTTCAAAGTGAGGCAGTGCTGAGTAAGTGGTCAGAAAAATTCAAAGCAGAACCACATGTCACTAGACTAAAAATACAGAAGTTAAAATAATGAAAGAAAGGAGAAGATTCATCACTGGGAATTGTTTGCCCAGTTTCAGTGCTAGTAATTCCATCATGCTTTCTCCAAAATGGATTGTCTATACAATGAATCTTTGCAATGCTGGCATACAACATGGCCTAAACATATAAATAAGAGATCATTTAATGCTAATTTTATACTAATAAACTTATTCATGTCAGCTTGTGCTCGTGCATCAACAACATAGCAGGAGAAAGAAAATTGCAGCCATTTGGTAAAACATAGTAAAAACAGGAAATTATTTATTCGCTTTTGCATTCCTTTAGTCGTTGACTGGCCAGGTTTCTATTTTGTTTAAGGCAAAAATATAAATACGGTTAATTGGCAATATTAATGAGCAATTAAAAAAATATTACTCAGGAGAGCTAAAGTCATTTAAATCTTTGGCAGATATTGATTCCTTCAGGTTTGTTTATTATCCTTCCTCCCCAGAAAGATAAGCTTTGTGTACCTAGAATAATATGTAATATTCCAATCTTTCCTTACCAAATTAGGCAAATAGCAATTATTGAAAATTTTATACTTCTACTGAGGTAGGAAGTTACCTCGTTATTAAAACTTCTGGATCTCTAATCAATATTGCTAGTAGGCATATGACCAGTGGGATCTTAAGTATATGAACCTCCACAGTGATTATTTTGTTCCTTACAAATATCAATTTTAGTGCCCAAATAAGCAAACTCAGATAATGGAATGAGCTAAACAGCAATGTCTTTGGATAAAATGGTGCAGTGCATGAAGTTCTGTTGTTTGTTCACTAAAGACTGGTGTATTGGCTAGCTTTACATTTCACATCTATCTTTCTGAGATATGTCAAGACATGTAGTTGAAAGAAGTTATTTAAAAAACAAAGTATATTAGTTTTACTGTGTAGTTTGAGCAAGAAAAACTATTTAGCTCTTAATCTTTCTCCAAACACTGAAATGTTTAAATCATTCGTGTGTAAGCCCATTTTATTTCATTACTGTGTTTGTCTATAGGTTTTTCCATGTTATTAGTTTTAGAGAATATCATCAAACAGTAATGAACTTATGACTGAACTTTGGATTATTGCTACAATTCTCACCATTTCCTCCATTGCACTAGAAATTCCTCATTTACTTCCTTTTAGTTTATATGGAGAATAAACTTTTTTTTTTTCTTGAAAATAAAGCTATCCAAATAACATGAGCTGGAATTCAGATTTTTTTTTTTTAAATTTTTTTAGCTTGTAACTTGGGAGACATCCGTGAAATGATGCAGGACAACTTCACTAGCATTCTTCAGTTGCTAAAGATGATCTGATATTTTTGGCACTTTATACTTCATTTCCTGTAGAAATAAATAATATGATTTCTGCAATGTATATGAAGGCTTTCCTTGCGGTATAGCATATGTCTTATTTGTACTTGGGCTTGTTAGAGATTCTCAGTGAATGAGTTTTCTGTATTGCTTCTGAAACACAACAAAGACTAGCTTAACCAGGTAGTAAGTAAAATAATATAAATGTGTTTGTAATATAGTCAATATTACAACATTTTATAAGTAATTAGACAATGTTGGTTGTAAGCTTCTTTATGTAAGCTTCTGTGACTTCCATGGTAAAAGAGCAAGACTTCTATTGTTAAAATGTATGATAATCACATTCCTAAAATTCGTTAAGTATGTGATGAATTAGAAGGATACATAAATATTGAATGTTTAGTATCAGTAACCTATTGTCTTTGGCACTGGCTTTGTTGTTACTGTTCCATGAGTACAAGGTTTGTACTACGCAATAATGATATCTGTTTATAAATGCAACTAAAAAATGTGATGCTTATTTTTATAGAAACCAATATCTGCACATGTAACTGGTTTTGGAGGCACGGTTATGCATTTTTGAGCATTAGTTCTAAATAGTCCTATATTATCCATATGCAAAACACTGAATTAATTGCAATGAACAAATTTTTTAGAACACTCAATTCATAAAGAGAAATTTTATTGGAAAACAGAAATTAACACCTGTTTATTTAAAGTGATATGTGCTTATTAGTGGTCAGGACATGTGTAAATTATGTGGTATGTATACACAGTAGAAGAATATATATAGTAATTTATCATTTTTAATGATCTTAAAAAAATAGCTTTTTTTGAATTTGAAAAAGGCACTGGGGCCATTGTGTAACAAGACTTTCAAATTGTTCATGGGAGTTATTTATCATGCAAACAGTTTTAGGAAATCTACTGAGGCTTTTAAAATCTATTTTATTTTAGTGTTGTAATTGCTGAGAGATAAACAAGTAGTTTTCATTCTACTCTCCACTAGACCTAATCTTGATCCAAAAAGTATATTGAAAGTTGATCTACTGTTTACCCAAATAACAGTTAAACAAAATTTAGAAAATTTATGATGGTGTATAAAACAACTGTTGTTCAGAACTGCTTTAGATGTTACATAAGAAACCAGATCAAGTCAAAGTTAGAACCCTTAATGGTCTATTTATAGTAGGTTTCCACTCTTCTGTTGTATAGTTGTTCAGTATAAATGCCTGTTTAAAAGAATAGAACACTTTTTAAGAAGTAGTGACTGAACTTTTCTCTTTCAAGACTATTTTCCCCTACAATGACTAGAAGACACTGAATTTTTCCCTACTTGACAAAAAATCTTTATTTTACGTAGCCGTGTACTGTTCAAAGACCTTGTAAAATTTTTTGTATTGTTAACATTTTGGGAAAACCTTTTATAGAATATTGTGCTTTGCTTGTTCTTTGAACAATTTGTGGGCTAGGTACATATTGTTAACAAAAAGAGTCTTCTTTAAAGGCTCTTCAAAGTAGCCAAGACACTAAGCAAAAAGTCAATTTAAAGTTTGGACTTTCATGCTGGGAGGTTTTTTTTTCCTTTTTTTTTTTCTTTCTTAACTCTCATGATATATGAGGTATGTTGGTCAATTCAGCTTTAAGTTTGAAATAATTTTCATAAATATCAAATGTCTCATTTGTTATTCTGCGTCTCCTGTACTTTAAGTGAATTTATGAGATACTGGACCATGTTTGATGAACAAAACTCTTTGATCCAAAACAAAGTGCTTAATTTCTTTTTCTGTTTTATAGTGTCTGGCAGATTTTCAGAATGCTTGCCCATTTAGGAGAATAAAAACCAAACCTGACATTTTTAAGATAACAAAATGGTTTTAGACGATCTCTAAAAGATTCTATGATTTTAACCTAAAAAAAATACAGTTTTAAATGTTTTTATTTATTCAAATCTGAATTGTTTAGTTGAAATAGTAGTCTAAAGATTCCTTGACCTACCATCAGGGATTTTTGACATCATTTGTAAACAAAGGCCTGCTCTGTAGCATTTATCTAATTATGACTACCACCTCTTTACAATAACTGGTCAGACATTTCTCACAGTGAACTATCATGAGAGCTGAAATCAGGTAATTTTTTTTTCTTCTTTTCTTCAGGACTAAGTTCTGAAAAATAATTCCAACTTTAAATAAACTTAATTTTTTTCTAATAATTTCATCCAAAGAATTATATTTATTGGTCAGCATGGTGCAATGTAAATCTTGTTTATTTTTTTAATCTACTCTGATATTGTTTAACTGATTTTGTCAAAGTAGCTTTTCTAACTTGAATGCTGGAATAAACTATTTTCTATGCTTTTATAACAATTTCTGTGCACATGGAAGGAAATATACTGGAAAAGAAACACACACATGATACAACTACCAACATCTAACATTAAGTTCACAGAGTAAATAAATTTTGTCTTACTCTTCATCCTTCCCTGCCTTTATTCATCCTATGTCTTACTCACGTTTTACCCAAGAAAGCCTGTTCTTATTTTACATATTCCAACTAGCTTTTGTCCAGAAGCAGTAATCCCTTGTTTGAAGAATTGCCAATTACCTTGACATTACAGGAGTGTTTTATCATACTACCAAATGTTGAGATTTCTTTTAAAGATACGTTGAGGTAGAAAGAGGGTCTTTTGAAGGCCGATATGGAGGCAGTGTATCAAAAACAGATTTGGAAGGTGGCAGCAAAAGGATTTTAGAGTTGACAGGTGATAAAGACTCTGACTTTGCATGTTTGTAAAACCTGTCTCTTCCTCTCCCTGATTCTCATCAGGAGGCACTTAGCTCACTGGCTTATTTCATATTTTACCATTGAATTACCTCTCTCCTCCCTCTTTTTATGGCCAAAAGACTGTTTCGCTGAAAAAATTACAACCATGTCTACTTTAAAGTTACTTCCCTCATTCTCGGGAAACTACTTTTATATATCTCTTGCTTGCCAGACACCATAAATGACTTGTGATTTCAGCACTGAACCCAGCACGAATATTTCAAAGTAAAAGAAAATAATAATAGAAAATTACACAGTACTAAACGTGCTTTATTAACTGCTAATATTTGATAGAAGTAACAATAAATACCAGGTATCTCTTCCAAATGGCACTCTTACGTACAGCTTTATTAACTTTTTGCTATTCTCTGTCCCTAAATGTCAGTTGCCAGAAGCTGTAATTGTATTTCCAGAAGGTAAAATAGCATGTCAGGGAAAAATAACCCTCCATGTCTCATTTCTTTTGTACAACCCTTTAGCAGAAGTGAGATGCTGTGAATCTGGCCTGGCTTGTATGCTCTTATGTTCTACATTCACAGTGACTGGAAGAACTGAAGTGTATTTTGATACTGAAACATGTTATTTGTATCCGTTCTGTTAGTCACTTAGCAATATACTGATCTTCAGTGTAGAAAAATTGGTCAAGGTCTACATGACATGTATAACAAACATTGATGGCCAATTTTTTGTAATTTTTAAAGGAATAAATAGCATTTCACAGAATCACAGAATCATGAAAACAGAATGGCTGAGGTTGGAAGAGACTTTTGGAGGTTATCTTGTGCAACCTCCCTGCTAAAGCAAGATCACCTACAGGAAGTTGCTCAGGACCAGGTCTGAACAGCTTCTGAGTATTTCCAAGGAGGGAGACTTCACAACCCACTGGGCAACGTGTGCAAGTGCTTCCTTACCTTCACAGTGAAAAAGTGTATCCTGATGTTCAGATGGAAGTTGCTGTGTTTCAGTTTGTGTCCATTGCCTCTTGTCCTGTCACTGGGGACCACTGAAAAGAGCTTGTCTCTATTTTCTTTACACCCTCCCTTCAGATATTTGCACTGGGCTTTCCCTTCTCCAGACTAAAAAGTCCCTGTTCTCTCAGCCTTTCATCACAGGGGAGTTTCTCCAGCCTCTAAATCATCTTTGTAGCCCTTTGTTGGACTCACTCCAATAGCTCCATCTCTCTTGTACTGGGGAACCCAGAATTGGACATAGTGCTCCAGTGCTCACCTGTGCTGAGTAAAGGGGAAGGATGACCTCCCTTGACCTGCTGACAGTGATCCACCTAATGCAGTCTAGGAAGATGTTGGCCTTCTTTGTGTCGTGGATATTTTACTGGTTCTGTGTTCAACTTGGACTCACCCATAGCCTTCTCTGTGAAGCTGTTTCCAAGATGGATAATGCCCAGCACGAACCCCACGTGCCTGACATTATTTCTCCTCAGGTCCAGGACTTTTGTTGAACTGTATGAGGTTGCTGTCAGCACATTTCTCCAGTCTGCTGAGGTCCCTCTGGATTGCTGCAGAGCACTCTGCATATCAGCCACACCTCCCAGTTTTGTATCATCAACAAACATTTTAAGGCTACACTCTACCTTATCATCCAGATCATTAATAAAGCTATTGAATATGATTGGACTCAGTATTGACCCCTGGGACATACTGCTATTTACTGCCCTATACTTTGTTGTTGTCTGAGCCTGGTCATTCAGCTGATTTGCAGTCCATCTCACTGTCTGCTCATCAAGTCCAAACTGCATTATCTCTTGTATGAGGCTGTTATGAGAGAAAGTACCAGAAGCCTTACTAGAGTCAAGGTAGACAATATCTTCATGAGAGAAAGTACCAGAAGCCTTACTAGAGTCAAGGTAGACAATATCTTCTTCTTTCCCCTCATACAACAAGCTTGTAACTTCATTGTAGAAGTTTATCAGGTTTGTCAAGCATGCCTTGCCCTTGGTAAATCCATGCTTAATACTCCTGGTCACCTTTTTTGTTTTTGTCATGCCTGAAAATGGGTCCCAGGATTAATGGTTTCATCACCTTTCCAGGGATGGAGATGATGCCTGACAGGCCTGTAGTTCCCTGAATCCTCCTTCATACCCCTTTTGAAGTTAGAGGTATTTGCTTTCCTTCAGTTCTCAGGCACGTCTCCCAATTGCCATGTGTCCTGTCCCAACAGATGGGATGAGGGATGAGTTAACTCCGAACGCAACATGCGCCCTGACTCAACAGATGAGACCAGGTGTGAGTTAACTCTGGGTTAATTCTGCGCGGTTATGTGAAGTGAATGACAGACAATCACTCCAGGGGTCCAATTCAATTATGAGTTTTACTAAAAGTACATGTTCGAATACTAGTTACAGCAAATAGTGTCTTGGCAAAAGTATTTTATGATATCACAGAACTTATCAACACATTAACAGCAAAAGTCCTTCTACAAGCAATGTATTGGCAACCATTAGTAGCTATAATACAAAACTTAACAAGAATCCAACAACAGAGCTTAAGATGATGTTACTCTTACATGTTCAAAAGCAAAAGAGAGAAAGAGAGTGGTAGAGAGGGAAGGAAAACTAAGGTATAAGAGACAGGGAAAGAGAGTAATACAGGAGAGACAAAGAAATACGGATAGAGAAAAAAGGAAAGAAGGAAAGAGCAGAGAGAAAGGAAGAAAGGGTGAGGGATCCAACCAGTCTTACAACTCCGCAGCGTGGATGACAAGCTTTGTATGATGATGTGTGGCCTCGGATGTCCCACGGTGAGGATGCTGGTGTTTGTAATTAGGGAGCGCAGTGTCCTCTGGTTTCTGGTCCAGCTCCCGTGGCGAGGCTGGTGCGCGGAGGGTCCTCGGGGTGGTGGGTTCCCCCGCCCCAGGTGCTGTCTTAAGTGAGCTTTTTTATAGTTCTTCGAGTAGAGGAAAGTCTGGGGGGAAGGGGTGATTGCGAAAGATCGACAAGTCTGGACCAGTCCCAGACCATGTCGAAGGGTCTCAGCTTTTTGCCTTTGTGCCATGCACAAGTCCGGGGGGAAGGGGTGATTGTGAAAGATCAACAAGTCTTGACAAGTCTCGGGCCATGTTGAAGAGTCTCAGCTTTTCCCCTTTGTGTGCCAAGCTGGGCATATCAGAACATAGAGCTGTGTGCCCTCCAGCACATCCCCCACCTCCGGTATCGGCCAGCCGGCCTGGGCTGTGGCTCATTAGCTTGTTGTTGATATGTAAATTGCAGTTCATCCTATACTGAATGTGTCATCTCCTGAATCCTGGGACTTGAAGTAGTTTTGCCACAATGGTTTTGGCCATGATCCTTATCAATACACAATACCACGATTGTTCAAAAATTAGAGTGGCCTTTCAGTGATGCCAGCCAGTTCATGGGTGAATCCCTTAGGGCCCATGGGTTTATGAATGTCCAGTTCGCGTAAGTACTCCCTAAGCTGACCATTTTCAACCAAGTGTAAATCAGGCTTGCTTCAGACCTTTCACCTGGTCTCTCTTTCTTTTAATCTGCTGTTTTGTTCAGATTATTTTGCACTTTACCAATAACAATAAAATGAATAGAGGTTTCTTATCTATGATGGGTACAATCTGTCATAATTCAAAATATGAATTTAATGCTAATTAAATTTAAAAGGTCTTTGGATTCATATCATTTTTAAAGAAGAAAAAATGTGAAGAACATCATAAAGAAGAAACAATGTGAAGAACATCATTAAAAAGGGAAAAAAAAAGGGGGAAAATATTCTCTATTACTCTTGTTTTCAAGCTTTGTTGCCAGTTTCAATGGATTTTATTGGCATAAGTCTAACTAAAATTAAACCCCTTCTTTTCTGTTTTATGTACTGCTAGAGTAAGAAATTTACACCTTTATAACCTGAAAGTCATGGTGCTTTTCTCACAGTTTCAATCTCAGCTGTAAATAACAATTCTGGTTTTGTGAATAACAGTTTAAACTGATGAGGTCTATAATTCCATAGTCTTTCATTCAAAGCTAAATAACCTCTAGTTAAAGCAAAAGGCATGTGACCTTTGTGTTTTAAAATAACATGGAATATTTAATAGTTCATATGTTAAAAAAGAATCCACAAAAGGGGTATAGAAATAACATAGTAGATGTGCTATAAAATATCTCGGTTAAGCAATTCAATCAGATAGCCATGTCAGGCTCCACTGGCATTTTTCAATTTCAATGAATTTTTCAACTACATAAACTAAGGTACAAACAGCTATAAATTCACAGCTTTCATTAATCAAAACACAATTTACGATAGATAAGAAAATTGAGAGAATTCATTCAATTACAGAATGTAAAAATGCATGAAGAATAAGTGTACTTGATCATACTATGTCCAATTTTTATCATACAAAGCTATGCTATCCTATTGTGAAGACAAAAATGGATGTCAACAAACTTTGTGTTTTTAATGCAAACCTTTATCATTTTTTTCAATTAAACTTCATTAGTTAAATATCACTTTGCATATTAGTTCATTTAAATAGTGCTATTTTAGTGCTATTTCACTGGCAGACTTCTTTTTCCAAAAATAATAATTTGTAGATAGCTGTTTTCTTTTTCTGTCTCTACATATGCACTAATGATTCAAAACAGCTTCTCAATTTTTTTTTCAATTATTTATAAAAGGCAGATTTTGTATACCATCTTACTTTAATACAATTTTTGAATGTAGATATATATCTTTGAGGTAAAAGCTACCAAAATAATTGAGTTAGCAGTAGGAAATAAGCAGCACATCATTTTGAAATATATCTGCATTTCTAGATATTTCTAAAAATGTACGTTTTTTTGCTTATGTGCTGTATTGAAAAATGTCTTAAGTTCCTTAAGCATTTGAGATGTTGAAAAATCAATTCAGTTTCTACTTCATAATTTATTAATTCAGGCTATTGGCTTCTGTCTTCTGAGCATCTCAAAACTAATGTTCTAGACATGCAGGAGTTTTTTAAGCACTTGTGCCTAAATTCAAGTAGTGTTCAATTCAAGCTGTGCTAAAATTAACACTCCAGTTACCGAATTCTTGACCATTCTTTGTCTCAAAATTACTGCGTGTCTGAGATAGAAAATAAGTGAAATAAACTCTGCTATGTTTAAGTAATTTACATATTTTAACGTATCTACAGCCTTTTCTGAGTATAATTTTATTTCCTTCCTTTTTCTTATTTTTGTAACTGTTTGGCAAAGAGGTATCAGATTAGTTATACAAAATTTAAATCTAGTTTAGAAATAATGAGCACTTGATGCTTGATGTCACTTGCAAGCTGATAATAACCGTTGCTTGGCTGAATAGCTGCTAAACCGTAAGAGGAAACCCTTCTTTTCTTTCCATAAAACTAAATTATGAAAAATACCTCAGAGCTCGGTAGTTTTATCTCAAAGATTTAATAACATTTTAATTAAGTTGAGTTCTTAGAGTTCTTTTTCTAATTCGTGAGGGTTGATTACTTAAAACATTTAAAGAACTGTTATTTGGTGTCATAAAATGCATCCTGCATTGGTACAGCATCGTATATAGATGCATCTGTCAAGAGAAGCCTAACATTTGATGCTGCACAGATGCAGGGTTCCCAGCTTCTGAAGGGACATAAGACTTACTCGCTATCTATATTCCTCTTCTTATTCTGCCTTGTCAAAACAACTATTTTATTAGCCATTTGTTGTTGATCCCTTCTTACTGAGAACCAGAGAGAACCCTGCACCACTTGTCTTTCTTACTTACCTAACCCTGTAGCCCAAGATGCAGAAAAGATACCAGATGTGGTGACATTGTATAATGCACTAGAATTTAATACAATTATGAGCTGAGTTAAACAGAACTAATATAACAGATTTTAACAAATTACTTTGAAGTGATGAATGAATTCTTATCAGAGCATAAGCATACTTTTTCTATTGTGTAGTTCTGGTTACTGGCTATTTTGTTTAATGGTAATGTAAAATATGTCATCAAATCACTTGTATGCTTTTGAAAGTCATATATAAGCTGTATAGTTTCCATGTCTTTGAATTTACATTTTAGTTTTATCATGAACTCACACAAGATTTGTTTTGTTGACCCTGGAACAATGAAAGATATGTAAGATGTGGCATAACTGGCCAGAGTTTGATGTTTGTAAAAAGGATATTATTGAAATCCTCTAACCTATGTGTCTATTACAAATTAAACTTCCCATAAATAGAACAAATTAATGTCTCAAAGTTATTAAAACTGTGTATCTTTGACATTGAAAATTACTATCAGTAGGCTGAAATAATAATACCAATGTCCAAAGTGGGAGTGGACTCAACATAAGATCACTGATAAAACTTCAGATAGCCTTGTGGATCAACTTTTCTCTTTCATTTTTGAATAATAGGCAAAAAAAGTCTAAATATTTATAATATTTCTTCCTTACCAAGTTCAGGAGGTTTTTTGACTGCCTACTATAAAATATGCTCTTTGCACTAGTAGGTGTATCGTTCCACAAAAAGAATACACAATTGTAGTGAACATGAACTGCTTTGAATTTGGGATATCTTGGGACCTTCTACTTTATCGATTCCAGTCAATACTAGATTACCAATCAGTTCTTTCTTAGAGGATGTGGGATACAGAATAATACTTGCAATTTGTATACTGATTGTTTCATAGAGTACATCAAAGTGAGGTATCAATGCAGAAGGGATTTATTGATTTGTGAGCACAGTCCCAAACCTCAGCAGATGATAAAAACCAGTGCAACCAGTATGTAATCCCAGTAATTAAAACTGAAGAGGGAGAAGTGGCCTTCCACTGCTTCTCTCAGAAGTTTCCTTTGTTTTAGTTCCAGTTGCAATAGCGACACCTTTTGTGATATCAATCTGTCTGCTTCATTTTTGCAAGTGGTAAAATGGTTCTGATGATCACGGAATATCTGCCTATATTAGTTATTGAAACATTCACAATTCACACTGAAATAAACACATTAAAAGATGTGGCATTATGTAAAACTTGTGCTAAATATTTTGTGGTTTATTTTATTTTACTGCTTGTTTGTGTTTTTAATTTCATTATTTTTCTTTTCATTGCTAGCTCAGCCATCATTCTTTCCAATCTTGCATGTCCTTGGGTGGAACTTATATTTTCTTCTGCGGTTGTGCTAGAAACATGACAGGACAAATTAGCACGCTTTGACTCATGAACAAAATATATAAAACACCTCCTGATGGCCATATTTTCTTTCTGGTGCTCATCTTGAAGCGACCTAGTTCCTGATGCACTAGTTGAAGTGCTTGAAGGTCTGATAACTTTGTTTCTGTACTGTGTACAAAGATGTTAAAAAAGTTCAAGGTATTGGACCACAGAGAATGGCTAATTTTTCAGTCACTTTTTCACTCTTGGCTTAATTTATGAGCAATAAGGCAAAATGATAAACTCATTGATATGATAAGCAAGCTGTAAGTGCAAATATGGTATAAGGCTTAAGTGTATACTTCACATAGAAGGCAGTGAAGAAATAAAGAAAAAAAAGACAGCTAAATCTGAATCCAGTTTAGTACTCTTGATTAGAAAATATGAGAGCCTGCAGTATAATTGAATGTTTTCCTCAGAATTCTAAATAATTCTAATTCTTTTTTTTTTCTGTTTAGTTTAAATCAATTTCAACAGAGCTAACTAACACTTTAAAAACAGCCCATTTTTTAGAAAGTAGTTTTTTTGAGGTTATGTTATTATCATGGGATAAGCCTACGATTGCCAAGCTTATTTGTGTATCAGCTAGTGAAAACTGATGTAGGCTTGCCAGATCTGTAATACTGGATAAGATAAAAAAGAATAATAGGTGAAAATCTTGTATTGATCTTTTTCTTTTAATTACATTTTAAGCATTTACATAAAAGAACTACTCTTTTTGTATGTTCCAGTTTGGCCTAGAGTAACTACTCTCTTGAGCGCGTAGGACATGGCTACTACATGAAATGAATGCTAATGTCCCTTGTAAAGAAAATTCAAAGAATAATTGTCCTCCATGAGATATATTCTATTTTGTGCTTCTTTGGGAATGGAATTCCTAGATATATCCCTAGAAATTTTGCATACCGCATACAATTAATAAATTTATGAAATTTTTCAACTTTTACTGAGAGTATAGCTCTCTTTGCATAACTTTACATTGTCCTTCTGTGCTTTCCAGAGCAAGTGCTGTCAATCATTTTCCAGCAGAAGAAAGAGAAGCAGGATGAGAACATGAAATTTATTTTAACTAGTGACCTGCTCCAGGACTTGAATGAGCCCAGATGCCCAAAGCTGAAAAAGTAATGAGTCTAACTCATTGTACAAACCTTTGCTAGTGCAACACCAAGTACAAGAATTGTTCTGCTTTGTGTATTTGACCAGATAATGTTAAAGCATCTGCTTAAATTACAGAAGGCCAAGGAATTAAAAATGAAGGCTCTGAAATGCTATTCTTACCTTATACCAAAGCTTCTGAGAGAGTAAGGTTTATATCCCAAAAGTCTGTATAAGCAGAGATACATGCTGGTGTGTGAGTTAAACAGAGGAGGCATCATAACAATCTCTTTGTTTTGTTTAATAATGTATGATGTATATTTAATTTCTTGTGTCTTCTGGAATTCTTCAAACACAAGAGTTACAGTTAGCCAGTGCTTAGAGATAAAAAGAACAAAGGACAGAGTGAAGGCTTGAAAGTGTGTATTAGACCATGCTGATGCTGAGTTAGGTTTCATGAGTGAGAATTTTAGACCAGCTTTCCTTCAGTGAAACTATTGATTTAACACATCCCGCATTTTGTCACAAACACATTTTGATCATATCATTTAAAGAATGACACTTAGCTGATGTATTTCACCATTTCAAACATAATTAGTTGTTATTACACATAAACCTGGCCTAGAGATGGAGAGAATATTTAATCAAGTTATTTTTTTAAAAAATAGCTTTTATATATGTATTTCTAAAAGTCACAGCTCAGCTGATTTTTTTTTTCCTTCTTCAAATAAACAAAAGCTATACAATACACCATGGCATAACTGCTTGTTTGCCCCACACAGTTTCTGAAATAAGACTCGCTATTTAAGCTAAAATGGATACAAACAAGCATAAGGAAATACCAGACTTCAAATATTATGTTATTAACTTTTTTAACCCAAAGATTGGGATAATGTCATATTTTCTGTTACTATATAAAAGAAGAATTTATAAAGAAAACACTGATTACCACAATGCGTTACAAAAAAATATAACCATGCATTTTGTTTTCTTTAACAAATAAGGTAACTATATGAAACACATAATAGCTTTCAAACATTTATGCATATGGTTAGCCTTAATCACAGAATCAGAAAATCATTTTGGTTGGAAGAGACACTCAAGATCATCAAATCCAACCATTAACGCAACTCTGGCACTAAACCATGTCCCTAAGAACCTCATCTATACACTTTTCAAACACCTCCAGGCACGGCGACTCAACCACTTCCCCAGGCAGCCTGTTCCAGTGCTTCACAACCTTTTCCATGAAGAAATTTTTCCTAATATCCAATCTGAACCTCCCCTTGAACTTGAAGCCATTTCCTCTTGTCCTATCCCTTGCTACTTGGGAAAGGGACCAACACCCTCCATGTTACCACCTCCTTTCAGATAGCAGTAGTGATAAAGTTTCCATTCAGCCTCCTTTTCTCCAGGCTAAACAGCCCCAGTTCCCTCAGCTGCTCCTCATTGGACTTGTTCTCTAGGTCCTTCACCATCTCTGTCGCCCTTCTCTGAACTCTTTCCATTGCCTCAATGTCTTTCTTGTAGTGAAGGGCCCAAAACTGAACACAGTATTCAAGGTGCAGCCTCACCAGTGCTGAGTACAGGGAGATGATCACTTCTCTAGTCCTGATGGCCACATTATTCCTTATTCATGGAGGATGCTGTTGGCCTTCTTGACCACCTGGAAACACTGCTGGCTCATGTTCAGCTGGCTGTTGACCAACACCTCCAGGTCCTTTTCTGCCAGGCAGCATTCCAGCCACTCTTCCCCACACCTGTAGTGCTACGTAGGATTGTTGCGACCCAAGTGCAGAACCTGGCACTCGGCCTTGTTGAACCTCATAGAACTGGCATCAATCCATCAACCCAGCCAGTCCATATCCCACTGTAGAGCATTCCTACCCTCAAGCAGATCAACACTCCCCCACAACTTGGTGTTGTCTGCAAAATTACTGAGGGCGCACTCAATCCCACCGTCCAGATCATTGATAAACATATTAAACAGAACTGCCCCAGTGCTGATCCCTGGGGAACACCACTTGTGACCAGCCACCAACTGGATTTTGCTCTGTTCACCATAACTCTTTGGGCCTGGCCTTCCAGCCAGTTCTTTACCAAGTGAAGAATATGCTTGTCCAAGCCATGGGTGGCCAGCTTCTCCAGGACAATGCTGTGGGAAACAGTATCAAAGGCTTTGCTATAGTCTAAGTACACAACAACCACAGCCTTTCCCTCATTCACTAAGAGGGTCACCTTGTCTCTTGCAAATCGTCTGCCTTAAATGGAATTATTTGAGATGGTTATGTTCAGTATATACAAAAACGTATACTTTGAGAAGTAGTGACAGAGACTAATTTTAGGTGTTTGAGTTTAGTCTTTTGAGACTCTTTCTGCTGTACATGAGGCTACAAAGCTCTGTTGCAGGGCAGCTCAGAACACTTGGCTGGCGTTCCTTCTCTGGCATCACCCTCCAGAAGAGCCTGTCTCCCACATTAGCAGAGATAAGTCTTACAGATAGGTTATCTGTACTTACCTTTCTGAATACCCTGAGAGGGACCACAAAGTGAGATGTGCACTGCTGGCATGTGGGTAACAGCCTCTGCCTGGCTCCGGTATGCATCAGAACCGCACAAAGCTTTGCTGCGGTAATTGAGCTAATGGACTGGAAGGGAAACCACTCTTTCTAAATATCATCCCTTCCTAAGGTAACCCACACAATGCTGATGTAAAAAACCTTAGTTTTCACAGTTTTATGTAAATTTAGGTTACGTGCTCTTGAGTGCTAAGGCCGTCACAGTGTATGTAGTGTGGATGTGGAACTACCAGTGGAAGGTGGAATCAATCTTCAGGGACTAATAGCCTTATAAAATATGCTGGGATATTTTCTTTTCCTCCTTTACTTTTCCTCCTTTACTTTTATTTGTGGACAAACAATTTTGCTGTCTTATTTAATGTCTTTGTTAATCTTGAAATAAAGTATTCAGTAATAACAGGAAAACACTTCAAGATGAATAGTGAATTGAGCAGTACCTTATCAGTGACATCTAGGGTGTGCAACTATAAGGTAAGATTCATTTCTGTCTCACCTTTCTGCTAAATTCACAAGGCGTTAAGCCAAGTGAAGTTTGAAATGCTTGTCTTCAATATCCGTGTCTCTTCAGCAAATATTTATTTCTCATCTAAACATGTTATCAAGAGGTTTCAAAACAGACTTGTAGAGAGTAGTTATTTAGAAAAGGGTTTGGGAGGCTTATGATTCATTTGAAATTTCAGTAATAACTTTATTGTGTTCCTAAGAGAGCAGTGGAGATATAGCTTTATCATTCACATCTGCTGGTATACCTTAATAATCTGACTCATCCAATGATTCATACTTTGTAAGGAGGATAAAGAAACCTACCAAAAATGTGAGACTGACAATCTAATGGATAAACTTTCATAAAAACATCTGACTTAAAAAGCAGACAAGATAATATTTTTCATAGCATAACTAGAATTGTAGGATACTTAACGGGGGTGTCATAGTGCTTTTTCACATTTGAGTGGCCTTACTATTAAGTTTCTACTCACTGATTTTCAACACAATTAAGCTGCTTTTTTACTTTCTCTCTTTGGAGAAACACGAGTTGTTTCTTTTTGATTACTGATCTTCTCAACACTAGAAACAAAAAGTAATTCAGCTTGTTTATTGGGATCAGAAGGAACAAAGAGTAATTAATTTAATAATTCTTGTACTCCACATTATTAGATTGGCCACTGACATGACTCCTGAAGGAACTATGTTGTCAAATTACTCAAGTCATTGCTCTTATTTCCTATTTCTTATTTCGTATTTCTCTGAGAGGAAAAGGCATGGAAGAGAAGGTTGAGGTTGCCACCATATTTTTGTTGAAATATTAATCCCCAAGTCATCAAATCGTCAACTTTTCTGTAAAAAAACCAACAAAACCCAATTTGGGTGTAGGGGGAGTAGAAGGTAAGAAGTGCACAGTGCAATGACAGAATCCCTGTGCTCTGTGTTATGCAGAAGTTTCAATATCTGTAAAATATGAACAGACTATTAACCATATTCTTTGTTGCTAAGCCTATGTCAATGTGTTTAAAAGTCCATCCCAACAGATGAACTAGAAACAGTTAATTTATTGATTTATTTTATGTCTCATTGGAACTGAATATATATACATATATACACAGTTATATACATACATGTATATAAATGTGTGCATGTATGCGTATATGTAAATGTGTACGTGTATATCTGTATGTTAGTGTATGTATGTGTTTATATTTATATATGTATATCTGGGCATGAGAAGGAGGTGAAACTGTGCTGTGAGGGAAATAGTTAAGACTGACCAGTCTCAGGCCGGGTTCAATCCTTACCACTACATATGTAAAACAAGCATCTCTTAAGAATTTTATTCTGAATTAGCTGTGTGTTTATAGTGCCACAGATCCAATTCATCTTGCATGGAAGGCTACGGTCTCTGAGGGTTCTTAGCCATGGAGGTCACAGTGTGGGAGCCCTTCAACAAAAGGAGCAGGATCAGAACTTTTGTCCCCGTTTTTCCTGTCTCTTTGTGGATCCTCCTCCACTTCCTCCCCAAAGAAAAGAGTGTGATCTTCCTCTACTTAAGCTGGTTTGAACCTACAACTAAGGAGAACATCTTACTGGATATTCTGAAAAGCCATACTCTTATGACTTGACATTTTTCCAGTTTACATAAATAAATACTCCATGTGAAATTGAGCTTTCTGAACTGAAGGGACTAAAAGTACACCTTCACAAAATATGTCAAAGCTCTGTGGCAGGGAGATGGGAAAGTCAGATTTTGTCACTTCAGTATGACACCAACGTGGGTGCTTCGACCACAGTCTCACTCCACACATCTGTTGAAGATGGTTGCACTGAATATTTATTTTCTCTTATGATTTTGTATAGTTCAGTCACATGGTTAATAAGTCATTTACCTGGGGTGATGAACCTGGAAAACCGTAGCCTCGGTTCCCATACAAGAAAACAGTAGATAGCTTGTTTAAATTGCTGCGATCAGTTAATAGCTGTAAGCATCGAAGATATTTGGAGAGTAAATACTTTCCTAGAAAGCGGACACTGTGGGTGGGTTACAATAGTCAAGGACAAAAATTGAATCTAAGATTGTCACTCACAAAATCGGTACATATCAAGTAGCAAGCTAAAAAAGGGACTGCCTCTAGACTGCTTCTTACCAAATCTACTTTTAATTACACTTGTTTGGCCTGTTTGATCTGAATTTGCAAATACAGTTTCAGAGAAGCTGAAAATGCATATTTGGAGGTATGTTAATTGACCTTTTACTGAGAAAAAAAATGTTAGACTTTTCTACTTAATAGGCATTACACTTACTTCTAAAGAATTGTATAAATAATAGTTGCTTACCAAAGCCTATGTACGCTTAGGAGACTCTACTAATCAAAATGGTTACTTAATTGGAATTTTAATTTTCTTTAGAGAGTGGCAGTTACAGCAAATTCCATTGTGCATGTAAAATGGAATTCAAGCTCATTTGGCTAAATGTCCAAACCAAAAAAAAATACACAAGGCTAGCTTAATGAGCCTTTTAAAATTTCTGAAAAAAAACCCCAAAAGCTAAGCAACTGAGATAACTAGTAAATTAGGTAATACTACCTAAGACATTTTGTGATATTATTTATGTATTTCTATTAAAAGTTTTCTTACTTAATAACATATTTTTTGGTACTACTGGTTGCAGAAGGAATTTTTAGTAGTAATTCAATCTAGTTTTGCTCAGCAATGCAACCTTAATGTTAACTGCAGTTACTGGGAATGTTTATATAGAGCCAACTTCATGATGACATTTAATATGTGAAAAGTTCTGGAAGGAAAAGTGTCAATGAATCCTATATAGGCTACTGTCTTTACAAAAATAATCAGATAATAATAGGAATAGCCTTTCAAAAATATTTTGTAAGTACCTGACTCTGAAGGTACATACCATCTTTTCTTGTAATGGTTGCGTATTTTCTTACTTTTTTTAAAATTATTTTTGTAAAAAATTTAGTGAATAGAATGATGAGACTAGACTTGCCAAAACATTTTGCATGTGCCAGGCTTCAAAATCTTAAACTGTAACAGTGCCTGTAATTGCTTACTTTACAGTTACTGTTGTTGTTCTTCAAGAATTATCTTTTTTTTTTTTTTTCCTTTCTCTAATGACTACATCTGGTTCTTACTACCTTTATTACTTCCCAAAATACAGTATGTTTGACCAACATGTACATTCACTTCATAATGGAGGAGAGAAGGAAACAAACCCACTCAAGCAAATGGAGATTTATATGTATATATATATATTTAGTTTTTACCCTGACTAAATTTTAAAATGCTCCCTTCTACTGTGGCTATTTTGTGGAGAAAAGGAGTGCATGTGTCTTTCAAACTTAGAAGAGTGTTGTCTGTCATGGTGGCATAATGTGCAAGTTCACAAAAATCTTAGTCATCAGTATCTGCAAAATGAGGATGGATATAAGGTAACTGGCATAGCTATAAAACTTTTTAAGTTTTTTTCTTCATCTCTCACCGGAGGTGTGATTGTAATGTAAGACAGATAAAAGTTTTTGAAGCTTAAGCAATAATGAATTCTTACTTCTCACTATCATTATCTTTTGACACCTTTTCTGACACTTGGAATGTTTACTCGATAATACGAAAATGGACTGATGGGGCAAAAAAGCCTTGTGCAGTTTTCACAGCTGGTGCAATGTACCATTGTACCTTGTCGTCACCTGCCTACACTTAATTAATAAGCATCTGTTTTATTCTTGTATTTACACAAGATATAAAATAAAATGCCTATTTGTTTTTTTCCATCTGTGACATAATGTTTCCTCCCTCACTTCAAAAATTATTACTATGAATATGAAAAATACAAATACATTGAAATATAGGGTTCTGTTTGTTCAAGAAATAAAAGACATGGTTTAAATATATAGACAAATCAGCTGTGTTAATGCAAAGCTCTACTGTTGTGGAAGGTGTTTTATGGTACTCTAACAGACCAAAAAATAAAAAATATGTGCATGTTACCTGAATAACTATTCTGACAGAATTTATAACATTTTATAAGCTAATTTACTTTCTTCATAAGCAAGGAATATTGCATTCATATTTGGATTTCTGGCTATTGAGGACTGTGAAATCTGACACCATAGATTTATATTTAAGCTAATGGTTAGTAACTACTGAGGCTCTCTTTTATGCAGATATCATCTCTATAGGTGTGTGGATGCAAGCAAAGAATATTAGTAATATAACATTTACCAAGTAAAATGGTCGGTAACCAGTACAACACTCTAGTGATTATATGCATACTTGTGTTTAGCTTCCATTTCTTTCTTATCAGTATGTTAAAGCTAAATTGAGTGAATGCCTGTTCCACAACATACAGATTTCACCCACACATATATGGTACCTTCCAGCACTTGTTCAATCTTGATAGCTCTCTGTCATTGGTTTAAATTTATCAGTGCTACCAAGAATCATGATGTTCAGTAACAAAAATATTGTACGATATTTCTCATGGTTTCCTCCTGGAATAAATGACAAAATTTTACATTTTAAGATTTTTCCAGTAATTGAGTGGGTTATTACCCCAGCATTAATCCATACTTAACTAGTTAAACTAATTAAAGCTGGGATCATAACGTTTTCACACTTCCAAAACTAGTTTTAATACTGCTGAAATCCTGACCTTTAGAAATCTGGGTGTTTTTTTGCCTTTCTTTTTTTTTTTTTTTTTTTCTTTTTTTTGGTCTTGAAGCAATAATTCAGGGGATTTTTGTTTGCTTGATTTTTGTTGTCATCGTTGTTTGATGGGATTTTCTTTTTTTTTTTTTTTTTTTAAATTTATGGAACCAAGTTTGAAGCAGCAATGGATATAATACTTGTTTTCAAAATGCCACAAGACTCATCTATTTCCCGAACTTTCCTATTTTATGAATGAATTAGTAGAACCATTCTATTCTATTATATAGATTTTACTTCTGCTGTAATTGCTAGGAATTTCACATTGATTCACTATGTATCAAAAGCAATCTTTATATGACCACATGGTTAGGGAGAATGAGAATAATGATTTGCATGATGTGCATAAAAAGGTAGTTGGTGAACAACAGTTGAGATATAAAAAACTCACTCCTACTTTAAAAATAATTAAAGTTTGCATCTAGGTTTTAAGTTTAGATATTGTGATGTAGGGAGTGAAAATCGGAGAAGAAAATACATATGTTTTCTCCTTCAATAAAATATAGTGTCTGTGTTTACGAACTTTTGTCACATAAATGAGTTTTTAAGGATTAGACAGCTCCTAGAATGGACAGCAGAATGTAACAACCTTCACTTTCATGTTTCCCAGTAAAATTCTTTTCCAAATCTGTTATTAGTTTTGAAATAGGTGATGTACACAAGCTTCTTGCCAACTCCCATGAAATAAGTTAAGGATTTTTGGCTTTAGTAGACTGCATTGCTGTAAAAAAAAAAAAAAAAGAAAAAATCTAGCACTTCTGCAAGGACCACCTGCTACCCTCCCCATTCTATGACAGCAACTGCATTAATTGTTCTTTCTGTTCTGATAATGGAACACACTTTGGCAAAATGAATTTAGGTGCAAACAGGCTTTTTGTTCTGACTCCCATGAGAAGATAGTAAAAGGGATGTATGGTTGTTAGTGATTCCCTAATATTTGTAACTGAGAGAGGAAAAAGAAAACTAGGTGCTTTATTTTCATGTCCTCTGATACCTGAGCATGTTTTAAAAAATATCCAACTAACTTCAACAGCAATGCAAAATTTCCAAGATGCAACATTCAGTCTTGTTATCTACATATCCTTAGGAAAAATGCAGAAATCATATGGAAAGTTCAAAATTTTCTATAGTGGTGCAACTGCAAGTACCCAATTGCATAATACTATAAGGAACCAAAAGCACACAGATTGAGGTTACCTGAGGACTAACCATCCGAAATCGAAATGGGCATAAGTACTAAGGGACAAAATTAGGAGGAACAAAAAGTGCAATTTTTCAGTTATTTTATTTTCATTTTTCAGCATGGGTTGCCATTGCAATAAAGTATTTGTTGATAAGGAAGGGAAACAGGCTGTGAATTGTGAACAAGATAAGAGGCTATGAAATCAAAGAATCACAAATCAAAGAGCTGCCAAATAGCAAGCAGGTTCCCCTGAGAGCTAGAATTACAACTGAGTTCAGTTTATATAATCTTTGAATACAGAAAGCTGTTGTGCTTGAGAAAAAGGTGATGTTGCTAACATATTTTTCAGAAATGGTGGAAATTAGTATTATTTTTATGCTGATCACAACTTCCTTAATGTGAAGGGAATAAAATTGACAAGGCTTTTTGCCCTTCTTAAGGCTTTTGAACAAGCATAAACCACTCCATAGTAAGTTGAATATGTATAATACAAAAAGTACTAAAGTACCTGAGTGAACTGTCACTCAAATGAATAACTTGCTGTCTAAAAAGTTCCAGTTGCAGACATGTATTCATTAAATAGAACAAAGTTATTATATCTTAATAAATAATGCAGATATAAAATTAGCTCATCCACAAGTTATGATTACAGTGCTACATCAGCATACTGGTTTTTATTGCTATAGATTTTATTTTATGTTTTATTTGGAAGCTGAGATAATGTATTTAGGAAGAAAACAGTATCAGTGCTTTGAAATTATATTTTTTTGATGCTTGAGTATTTTTTTCAGCATTATTAAACAAGTAGTGGTTTGTGGTATATGCAGTTATGGCAAGTGTTCATCTAGTGATTGAAAAACAGACAGTTACTGAGATTTCAGAAGGTACTGCCATCCACAAAAGATACATCAAATACTTGTTGCTCAAGACTACGCTGACAAATAAGATTAAAAGGGCTCCTATTATGATTCTCTATCAGTTCTTGTGGATCACACAACCTGGAATTTTTAATGTAATCATGTAGCTGTGTTACATATTGAATTGTACTGTGTCAATCAATTTCCTTCATCCAACATAGCTCAGGCCTCTCAGGATTGGTTGGCTTGTTTGTTTTTGCTTTCCTGCCTCTGGTTTCCAGTCCCACTTCATTTATATGTCCTAGAAAAGAGAACTACATTCCACATTATGTTAAATTCTAGTACAAGCTTGTCGTCCTTGACACATCTGTATCTGTTTCTTTTTCCGAACTAAAAAAAAAAAAAAAATCCCTGAAGTTAAGAAAATCATCCACTAACCAGATTAACCAGTTTATATTTTATTTCATCACTCTGCTAGCATAAACAGGAAAAAGTACTCCAGAGATAGTGGACTTTGGCCACTTATTTTTAAATGTTTTTCATGTCCATTTCCTTTACAGAGACTCTACACAAAATTTTTTTGGATAAAAAAATCTATATGGAATAAACGCATGTGTGTTGCCTTGTTATAATGTTTCAGCAAGGGATTAGAATAGCACCGGTACTGGTTTAAATTGAAAAGGTAAAGATTCAGTTTGACAAAGGCAGTCTGATGGTTTATTTTAAAAAGATTTTAAAAATAAGATCTGGAATTTACAGACTTTGACACATCAGGATCCTTGTATTTTCTTGGGATTTTAATATTCTTTTCAGATTTAAAATTATAGAAATATGTGGAAATGTTTTTGATCCTCATGTTGGAAATGAAATTCAGTAAAATTAATCTACTTGAAAAAATAATTCAAGGTCTTCTCTCATTTCTCTACATCCATATTGCACTCCAAAAGGCCTTTGACTTTTCTGAAGATTTCAAAAAGTATATATGTTAAAAGCTTATGTCACTTAAGCTCTACCCTCAGTAAGTATTTCAGGTGTGACTTAAAAATGATAATTGATGTTCTTATTTTCACAAATAACTCTTTTTCAGTAATGGACTAGTGTTCATATTCCTCATCCTTAAGCTGATGAGTAAGACACATTTATAGTACAATCTTGTCCAGCTGCAAAGCTATTCCTTGATATTTACTGAGACACTAGAGTAATCTCTTGGCACCAAATATTGATGTCTCAGCTTTGCAATTATCTTTAAAAAAAAAAAAAAAAAGTCTTCATTTAACATGTTGCTGTTGAGAAGTTCTGAGACAGGTGAGTGGAAGGAGTGGAAGGAGAGCAAAGCACATGCATGTGACCAAGAATATTTGTATACATGCATAGATATGTATTTAACATATAACATTTATAATATGTAGCATATGATAGATATAAAAGTAAAATTATATAATGTGTGTATACATATATGTACATAATATACATAAAGAACATATATAGAATTGTTTTGGGTTTTCTTTCAGGACATTAGAAATATAATTTAATGTTGTTCTTCTCAGTATTAGCTTAGCCTTGGTTATTTGAGAAATTCAGCAGGTTCACAAGACCAGCCCATCCTCCTTTGCAAATAAAACTCAGTTTAATCTGTAAGATGTTTTCCATTTGTTTGCAGTAAGTTCAGTGGCTCACTCCAGCATGAAGAATCTTGGCAGTCCTCAAGTGGTGGGCAAGCAGAAGAGTGCTCATCAGTGGGTTCTCTTTGTCTTTCACATTTCAGAGAAAACCCTATGAATTGCTGCTAAAGCTCAGAGAACTTAATATAATATCAGCATCAACTGTCTCAGCATCTTTTTAGGAAAAAAATCCTCTTGAGCAGTAAGACTGATGCTATTCTGATAAAAACAGATGTTAGTTGCTGTTTAGTTCCTAAGTTATCACTCAAAATAAGAGTCCTAGAAGCTTTTTACATTATTTGGGTCAGTCAGTGTGTACTGTTGGAATTAAAGGCCATTAATGGAAAATGCATAAACACATATATACACAGATAGATGCAGATTTTTCATAAATACATACATATATATATATATATATATATATATATATATATATATATATATATATATAGTGTCCTTGGCCACAGCCCTGCCAGTTCAGAGAAATGGTCCTGGGGGATCCCATTTCACCTGAATTTCCTCTGTTTCCCATGTGAAGTCATTTGTTAGCCCTCCCTCTGGTCTCCCTAATGGTATCCTGCCACTCTCACCTCACAATAAGGCTTGTAATGCTGATCCTTCAAGTATCAGCTGTTCTCTGAATTCCTTCCAACCCACCTCCACAAGCAATCATTGTTCCTTTCATCCTCTATTACCTTAACTCCCTCTCAAATTCCTTGAGCTTTTCAGTCTGCTGCTGTGTTGTTGCTGCAACCCTGTCTCTCAAGTGCTATCAATCTGAAACACCTACTAAATATATTTTTTAACCATCCTCTATAGTCTTGTTGATTCTCATAGTTAAATCTCTTACCTTCCTAGGCAAAAACTGCCTTTTCTTAGCTGCTGCAGAGTTGTGACTCCTGTAAAGGTCTTATTTACTCTATGGATCCCATCCCATTCACCATCCCCCCTCATTCCCACCCCACCATTTATAAATGATACCATTATAGCTTTCATGTCTTGAATTTCAGTTTAATTGAAAAAAGATATGATTAAAATGTGAGATCAGATGATGCCATCCAGTTTAATCAATTACAAATTTAAAATCCAATTAAAAGATCAGTTCAAAATGTGTTTTGTTTGAATGCCAGCTACCAAAACAAGAGTTTTAACTAAAGAGATATGCTGATTAGATAATATTTGGACTACCAAAATGTTCCTGAGTTTTGTATTCAGCTGAAGAGCATCTGTGAACCTATACCAATTACAACAAAATCTAGTGCTAGAGGTAAAAGCTCAACAACATTTTATTCCTAAATAAAATCCTGATTAAAATGTTCCAGTTTTTCATCCTTTATAGTAGTAAAATGTTAAACAAACAGTGACAGATTCACACTTAAGATATGCATAATTTTTTTTTTTTGTAGAACAATAAAAAATCCTTCTGTCAAAGTAATTTGCAAATCTGATCATTTTTGTTGACTTCAGTAGACATGCCTGCAAGAGTAGCTATCTGCAAGACATTTAATTATCTAAGCCAAGTAAAAGGAAGGAGGAAAAATGACACCACAATGCTTGCTTTACCTATTGACAGAATTTACTTCTAGTATTTTTTTTATTTAACCAAGGAAAAACCTCAACCTCTGAGCATAATGGAAGAGAAATTAAATTATTATTATGTTAAGAGGTACATACGAAGTCCATAAGAGGTAATAACAAAAAACTAATTATATTTTGGCCTAAACATGTGCTTGTAACAGTACTACATCTTCATAACCTCCTTTAGATTTTGTTAACTAATTCAACTCAACTCCACCTGTACAAACTGGGAAGCTCCTTTTAGCCATGATTGAAACACCCCCCTCAGCACCCCCCCTCCAAAAAAAAAAAAAAATTATCCACTACAGGCAAGATTTTCCTATAAGATTATGCTGATTTTTGAAATTTACAAAATATAATAATTAATTGTGTATCATTGCCGATTTTGAAGTCTGATTTCATTTGACCACCTATACCTTGGAAGAGGAGTTTAACACTAAGCAGAAATGTTAGCCTTTTTAAAGGACCAAAAAAGCTAGAAATCATTAAAATAACTGAAACTGAAATATAATTTCTGTTGCCTCTTTTCGTAGTGCAAATCACATACTAGCCATCTGGTACGGGTTAAACTAGACCCAGTTCTTTTTCTCTTCGCTAAAATAAGAGAGCTGACTTAATTTTTCTTACTGAAACTGAAATTCCTTCTGAAAAAAATTTCTAGCCTTCTCACTACTTTTAAATCACTGAACACTTTAGTGTTTAAAATTAATAGAGTGAAACGAAAAGGTCTCTCTGAAGCCTGTCTCATGAACAGGAATTGCTGGCCATAAATCATAGAATAGTTTGGTTTGGAATGGACCTTCAAAGGTCATCTAGTCCAAGCCCCCTGCAATGAACAGTGACATCTTCAACTAGATTGGGCTGCTCAGTGCCCTGTTCAGCCTGGCCTTGAATGTTCCAAGGAATGGGGCATCTACCACTTCTCTGGGCAATCTGTGCCAGCATTTTACATATGGTGCATAGGTTAAGCATAATATATCAGAAGGACTACAGAATTGATACTATCATATTCAAAAGAGATAAAAACGGCAATGAGTTACACATTTTGTGGTAATTTAGCTTAATTTAAACCTTGCATGTACTCAGTCCATTGCATAATATGCATTTGCCACCTTCTTTAGGAAAGAAGTTTTTATAACCCTTTGTAATAGTTTAAGGAAAATACAGCATATGTAGGATATCTTTACATCATTTTGAACTTCAGTTGAAAAAGAGATGTAGAAGAAGTAAATTGATTACAAAGTATTTTGACAATTTTGACTAGTTCAGTGATATTGCAGATTTTACATTTCATCTTATTTAAGAACAGTGGCATTTTTTCTACTGTAAGAGATCTGAGAATTGTGGCCTTTTAAATGTACCACTGTTCCAGAACTTAAATTATTAGAAAAGAAAATATGTAATTACCTATACTCTAAAAATGTGTTTTATAAGCCAGTATCAAGAAACTAGACACATCTACATACTACTGTGCTGTCGAATAAGGTATTTTCTGTTCCATAATGAAGAAACAATACTTCTAAAAATACTTCACAATGAATAGCAATTATCACACTGCATACTCCAAGTCTGAGAGAAACCTGAAATATTCACTCCAAAGTTTCTTTCTCAAAACAAAAATGCTACTAATTTCTAGGGTAAACCCTGTAGTGTTACTATTTTGACCTATGAAGTAGTAAACTAGTCAGGAATAATTTATACGAGCGAGTAGCAGCCATTTGTCTCCAACAGAAAATCACTATACATACTGCAGTTATCAAGTAAAAGGTCAAGTAAATGCTGTAGTGTTTTTTATAAAGGCAACAAACCTGTATTCTTTCCATAAAATCCATATTAAATGCAAAGAAAATAAAGCTTGATAAATTATTTGTGAAATTAATCAAGTAGTCAGAAAAAAAGAAATGCCTGTTCAATAGAGAAATCATATTTTTAACTCAAAATGGGAATGGGATGTGGTACAGCACATAAACTAGTTTAGGGTTCATGACAAATTTAGCCTACCACATGCACTGCAGAGTCTTTCCCAGCAGACTGGTTTTGTGTGTGAGTTGTACTTAATATGCATCTGGTTTAAACTTTTTCATCTGTACAAAGATGAAACATTATTTTTGTTTCTGTTTAGTAACTTAGAAATTGGTGCACATTTGTCATTAGGCAAAAGTTTCCAGTGTTCTAAATTGTATGATAATTTAACCATATAGCGGCTGTGAAATCCTAGACAGAAGTATTATTAAATCTGTGTTCTGTTTTCTTGATAGAATGGGCTTTTTTTTCCTTTTTTTTTTTTTAATTAGTTTAAGACATCATAAAAATATTTCTAGGTCTCTTGATCATCTGTAATACTACATGTCCATGGTCTGGAAGTTCATGGCAAGTCCCTTAACAGTGATTTAGGCATATGACCTGAGTCCTTATAACAGCATATAACTTTCTGGTAAAAGTATTTTCTTTGCATTTCAGAGATGGTCAGAAGAAATGTTACTTTATTATAGAAGACTTGTCATTGTGGAACATTGATACATTCTGTATGCATTCAAACTGGTTACTGCTAATTCACTCAACAGGATGCAATTTGTTAACCTCAGACTTAGATATATGAGAATCTGACTTTCTGTGCTGCATGTACAGAACTTCAGTCCCATTGACCACAACATAAGCCCAAATCCAAAGTCTAAATCTTCAGAACTTGTACTTAGCTGCAAATAAGACCTGCATAGTTTTGAAGGCCACAGCACATGAGTTTTGTAAATGGAATCTATTCATTTCCTAAATATTTCATACTAAACTTGTGCACAAATGTTTCTGCAAAACATTACATCTGCATCTGTCCTGAGCACATAGACATTTACGTTGTACTCAAAATCTCATCCAAACTGTCAAAGTAAATATTTTCTTATCTATTCCACTCCTAGAGCTAAATCTGCCAGCTGACTTCTAGGAACATGATCTGAGCCATGCCCCATGGAGAACCCAATTTAGAATAGTGCTGTTACAATACCTCTACCTGATAGTCTCATGATCGATATATTGACGTGGTAGAAATAAGACATAGGCTACGATAACTGTTTTTGCCTCAGGGAATTTTAAATTGTCCTGGTTGCAATAGCATAGATGAATTTTCATGGATATTCACAAAACTACTGAAACCCATGGTATCTTGTTGCAGCTAATGCTGTGACAATTCCTAAACTGATAACCAAAACTCATATAATGACCTATCAGGAGGACAATTGTGAGGTATCCTGAAAAAGTCTTCAGAATATCTGTCACCATGGCAAGACCTGGTTGGGAGTTCTGGGAACTTGTTGCATGAAACAGAAAAACCCAGCATCCTCAGCATGTCTTCTGAATACATATACTACAAGAAGAGTAGCTCTTCTTGAACAACTAGGTAAACTTCAAAAGGTTATCTATTAGGAAATTGTATTAGCATTTCTTATATCCCTTGTCCTGCCTTGTTTTCTTGCTTTATGAGGGATGCCAGTATGTGTGAGTTTTAATTGATATGGCTGAGGGTTAAGGGGTAATTATTTAATTGCATTAATTAAAGTCTTCTTAAAATCTCATCCCTTATTAAACCAGTCACCTTCTCCAGAAAACAAATGTGCGCAATAAATCAGTTCTGTGTATCTTGTGGCAATGCTTATTGTCTGAAAGACAGATGGTCTTATATTTAAAGAAATCACATTTTTCTAGAATAATGAATGACCTGGCAGCTAAGTAGTTTCTATTAGTGCTTTTATGGCACTTAGTGATTTTGAACTAAGATGTTATTTATGAACTCAAAATCTGATTTTCTGGATAAACAATATTAAAAAAGAATAAAGAAATCTGGTGTGTGTTAGATTAACTTGGTTTACCAGTGTAAGCTCTTAGATGATAGATGTTCTGTGTAAGAATGACCTTGATCTTCATCTATCACACAGTTTACTTCCTGATAAACCAAATTACAAGTGTTATAGTAATGTGATCAGATATTGTCTATGCTTCCTTAGATATTCTTTTGACATTTTATTAAAACTTCATGAAGAATCAAAATAGAATAAAGCAATTTCAGCTCAGGAAGAATCTTTAATATGTGCTTCAAACTTCAATGCAACATTCTTTCTTTTGTTTATTATACCATATTCTATAAAAATACCAGTTGATCACTGCTAAGTTTGAAGTGTCAAAATCTGGTTTGTATGTGTAAATCAAGAAAAAAACCCAATAAAACTACAATTAAAATATTTTTGTCATGTCAAATACACAGAAATTGTCATTGAAGTGCTCTAATTGCACAGTTCACAATTCAGTTATACAGGAACTAACCATGTAGCTGATTTTTTTCTGAAATTCACTTATAAAGTAGAGGAAAAAATAAATGGAATTTTGCAATAATCTCATAGCTCTTCATGAAAAATGCTGCTCTTTCATGAAATAACCTAGCTAGATTCCTTAACTGCTAAGTGGTTTCAGAAGACAAGTTTTTTAGTTGTATAGGTCTTTTATCCCGCCACTGTTATAGAATCATAGAATAGTTTGGGTTGGAAGGAAACTTCCAAGGTCATCTAGTCCAACCTCCCTGCAACGAGCAGGGACATCTTCGACTAGGTCAGGTTGCTCAGAGCCCTGTCCAGCCTGGCCTTGAATCTTTCCAGGCATGGGGCATCTACCACCTCTCTGAGCAACCTCTTCCAGTGGTTCACCGCCCTCATTGTAAAACATTTCTTCTGCACGTCTAGCCTGAATCTCCCTTTTTTTAGTTTAAAGCCATTACGCCTTGTCCTGTCAGAACACGCCCTGCTAAAAAGTCTGTCCCCATCTTTTTTTTATGCCCCTTTAGGTACTGAAAGGCCCCAATAAGGTCTCCCCAGAGCCTTCTCTTCTCCAAGCAGAACAACCTCAACTTTCTCAGCCTGTCCTCGTAGGAGAGATATTCCAGCCCTCTAATTATTTTTGTGGCCTCTTCTGGACCCTCTCCAACAGATCCATGTCTATACTGTACTGACGCCCCCAAAGCTGGATGCAGGACTCCAAGTGAGGTCTCATAAGAGTGGAGCAGAGGGGCAGAATCACCTCCCTTGACCTGCTGGCCACGCTCCTTTTGATGCAGCAGATATGACTGGCCTTCTGGGGTGCAAGCACACATTGCCAGCTCATGTCCAATTTTTCATCTACCAGTACTTCCATGTCCTTTTCTAACATACTTTTCTTCAGAAATGTTATCTCTGCTTATTTTTTCTTATTTGCTCTGTTTTCTTAGTTTGCATGTCCTTAATGATACTGAATGATTAGAATCTCCTTTCAACCCTACCTGCTCAAGATACCAAGCAGAAAACATGGTTGATGTGGCCAGATATAATTTAGTCTCGTCCACAGCTTTAGTTCAATGAGTCTTACTCTCTTGCCAAAGTCAGTTAACATGCCTGGCTACATTTGAGGGGATAGTTATTGTTTAACTGTTATTTTTATGGTAAAGAAGACCAAACACTGATTCATTGCTGTCATTCGAACCTATCCATTATTATTTCCCCAAGTCACCGGAGCCCTACTTGCCATGTTGGTATGGAAATGTTTAATTCTGACTTAGCTTTTCTCCTAAGAAAGAGAAAATAACTACATTTTATTTTGGTGAAATAATGCCATAAACCAGAGGTTGATATATTTCTATTTTGAAACCTCTTGTGTATTATAAGTTTCTGTCATGTTGAAAATACTTGTAAATAACTTTTTCTTGTCTTGTAAGTATTCATCCCTCTTTTCCTCAGAGAAGGTAAAAACAGAGATGTAATTACAGAATGTAGTTTAGATTGGCATATTATTTCAAAGTAATTTTAAAAAATATTTTTAATAGATACAAAAATGTTTTACATTTCCATCATATAAATATAAATGCATATGTGAACACTTATGCAAATACATATATATATATATATATATATATATATATATATGTCTGGTTTAATTTTGGCTTTAGAATTCCAGGTTTGAAACTGAAATTGTCTGACTGACACTAATGCATTCTTTTCTGCCTAACAAGGTCACAGACTCTACACAGTGTGTGGCTGTTGCATGTTGTATCTCATATTTAGACATTAATTATTAGTTTTTAATCTGACTCTATTAAGAATCTAATTATTCTTTGTTAAACACTGCTTGACAACTTGTTGAGCAGCAGCTGTTTTATCTGAAAAGCTATGGGAAAAGTGACAAATGGTGCATTTATAAAGGTAGTGGGTTTTAGTTTAAGTCACTGAGTTGGTTAGTCAGGTTAATAAGTTGGTTAGTTAGGTTAATAAGTATTAATCTGTCTTGAGGTGGTGGAAATACGAATGGCCAGGAGACAAAAATTTGCAACAGACGTCAAAGAAACACTTCCCAATGAGGTTAAACAATACTGCAGATGTTTTACTATGCATAGAATAAAATCCCAACTAGCTCATCCACAACTTAATGTCTCCAATTAATATTCTACTATAAAATTTCAGAAATATGGACTCACTGCTGGCATTTCTTTGACTACTCTGCTGAATTTACATGGTATCTTTTGTATCTCAGTAACAAGATATAAATATTAAATGTGACTTCTTCACCATTTCTGAAATGCTGAAAAATAAAACTTGAAATGCCAGATGTTTCAAAAGCATTGTTTGGCTATTGCACTAGACTTGTAGAGTTGAGAAGATAGTTCGAGATATTTGAGGTGGTAAGACATAAGTAGTACGGGTTGCTTGATGTGATAAACTGAAAAAAATTACAAAGTAAATAAAGGGTTTTTTCTGCATAAGCTGAAGTGTGGAACAGTAAAACAGTGTATTTTATGTACCTTAAGTTTTAATTAAGAATATTCCAGAAGTCTCTTCAGTCATTTAGAATAGAATTTTATCCTGAACAGCACAGGGAATAGTAAAGTTAAATACAAGTAGAAAATAAAAAGAGGAGACTCTCAGGAAAGAAAAATAAAACTGAAACTCTCAGAGAATGTCCCCTAACTTCACATTAAATATCCAGAAGGTGACTCTCAAATTAGTTGTCTTCAACCTCCCTGATAGTCCACAAATTAAGACCTTTTCACTGCAGGTTTTAGCATTTATGGCAATGTATAAAAAATATTATTCATGCTAAACTTCACTAAACACTTCTGAAGATTTTAACCCTTGAAGCTTTTTAATATTTTTTAGCATTATTTTGTATGATGGGATTTCACATTGATCTGAGTTATATACAATCAAACTGTATTTAATCTGTTCCTTTAGATCTGTTCATCATTAAGTTTTGATGTTTAAATTAAAAGGTTGTGTATCTGGATTACTTTTACTATAAAATTTGGTAAATACAGAGCAAAGCTCAAATCTCATTCATGTAGTCTAAGCTGAATAGGTATACTCTGACATACATGTATGTAACCATCTGCATAGAAAATATATGCATATACGTGCATGCATATATATATATATAAATATATAAAGTGAAATTTCATACAAATTTTCAGATTTGAGTTTTAGCTGTTCTGCCCCTGGAAGCTATCACAAATAACAGTTGAAGATATTACTCTACATTTCTGGTTTTGGTCCACATTCCAACTACTTTCCTGCTGTTGGCAGTAGCAACAGCAACAACAGAAGATTTCAGTCAGATAAACTTGCTGCACAGAAACTAAGACAGTAATGGGAACAAATAACTAGGATAGAAGGCCAAGACCACTTCTTTCAGCAGGAACCTACTCACAGAGGAGTTTAAACAAAATGTGGAACCACAGTCCTTGGGGAAAGAACAATAGCAACAATTACTTACTAGAGACACATCATTAAAATAATATCACCGTTCCTTATTTTCTTCCAAGAAAGATCTTTATTTAATGTTATCTTCCACCAATACAGGAACACATCCAATATAACTGCAGTTAGCAACAAGTTTAATTTCCAAGAAATAGGTGGAAGAATAACAAGCAGTTTGTAGTTTAGTTTTATGGGTACTTTTGACAGATTTTGTAGTCAGTATGAAAAGGAATCATAAAGCTTTATAAAAAATAATGTGCTTTTTATGCTTTACGTTACTGTGCAGACGATATTTTTTCATTTCTACATTTATTTCCATTTCATCTCTGAATGGAGCTGTTTACAGTGCCTTATCTGTCCATAGTTATTTAACTCTGCTAGGCTTCAATGTCTTCTGCTATTCCAGGAATCAACAGGTGTTTTATTCAGTTATCCTCAACTGAAAACAGAAAATATGCAGCAAATTAACACTAACCAGGTTAATTAATTCAGGCAGGTAAAGCATTTCTTTCAGTGACAGAATCAGACGAAGCATCTTAGCCTTTCCTTCCTTCTTTTTGTCAGATTGTCCTTGATCAGAATCAATGCCTTGATTGGTTCACCGCACAGCCCAAGAAACAGCACACCCAAAAGATTACTACTACAGCAAGGAAGCTGCCAAGATGCAGAGAAAAGTAGGAAGGTCTGCTGCCGGGACTGATAGCAGTAGTCAGAGTGCAAAAGACTATAAATGCATGTTTACTGGTAAATATGTGGTGAAGGATAAACCCATGTTAAGTGTGAAAGCCCATTATGCCCAAAAGGTAGTATTCTATTTTTATATATGCTTTATTTTACAAAAGTCATACTGAAGTACTTGATGAAAAACATGCAACAAATATACTTCTGTAATACTTGTGTGTGTATAGATTGGAGATCTAAAATACAGTTTAGAATATTCAATGGAAGGAGAATGAATATGGAAGCGCACATAAGGCTTCAAGGTTTTTAGAAATGTATCATTAGGGAAAAAAGATCAGGTATTTTATTTTCTTTTTATAACTATCTCTCCATACTAGAATGCATTGTAGTTAACAGAGAAGCATCCTCAGAGGCAGCAGTGAATGATCATTGCAATCTTATATTTAAAATATATCACAGCAGGGCCTGTGCTCAATAATAGATTAGGTGATCTTCCTGTGTGAGCAGTGTTATGAAATAGCCCAGTCATTCCATTAAGTGTATGCTTTGCCTGTGTAGTGGACATCAGATCACCTGTTTGGGTATATTGTGTTGAATATATTATGGATGTAGATGGATGAAGCTTAAGGGAGTTTACGCTTTGAAGTTAAGTAGAAACATGCCTACTTCACTGAAAGCAGACTTTTTATTCTTGATATAAAAGTACTAATTAGAGTGATATTAAGTGGTAATTTTTATTATTCTTTAGTTCCAGCTTTTCTAACTTGAAGGTTTTACATGCTGCTGTTTATAGTTACACAAACGAGAAAATTCAGATGAAAATTTATGTTTTCATTCTACAAAAGATGCTAAAAAGAAGCTTAGTAATCAAATGCACTGCAGGTAAAAAGCAAACACAATTACTTATGGGTAGGCCACAATAGACATGCACTACCAAGACAATGGGATGTAAATGGCATGGTGTGTGACATTATAATATGTAGAACACTCCATCTTTTCCAAACAACTACCCTAAAACTGACAGTAGGTAGAAAGATAAAGTTTTCCCTAACTAATATATACTCTGAAATAAAACCCTCTTTTGATTTTAAGATTTTTGGAACCAGTAAATGATATCATATATTCCCTGTCGGTGAGGTGAAAGGAATTTTCTCCATCTGGATACAATAACAATCCAAATCAAATTTTCTTTATCAACTTATTGATTTGTAGAATTTTTTTTTCTGTTTCTTTTTTTTTTTTTTTTCACTGTCACTGTATAGAAAGAGGGCATATAGTGTACATATTAGAGACAGGATTAGGAAGCAATACACCTGCTTAAAAATATGTATTCCTTTAAAGCTTGTCCTTGGCAGTTTTCCTAACTGGCAGTGTCTCCAGTGAACATCTGCAGCTCTCTTGATTCTTCCAGCATCTTTCCCCAAACTACTCTCTTTTCATGTATACTTGACTCTTTCATGCCTACAAGTCAGAGACAGAGATTTTAGAGAAAGGGGAATTAAGGGGCACCTATCTTGGCAGTGCAGCACATAACAGAAGAGAACTTTATTCTACACCCACATTTTACTCTGAGAAGAGCATATGCATGGCACCTTCCTGCTCTGAGACAATGAATCAGAATGACATAGCTGATCACCTTGATTTTTTCCGATTAAGCAGTTGGGTATCAGAAATACCCATTCCATTTCCTGTCTTTATGGAGCAGGAATGCTTGCTCCTCCCTGACAGTAACACATTTCCATTAGATAATGGGAGAGGTAATAGAAGTAAAGGCATTATTTTTTTCACTTTTTTCACAAGAATATTCTCATGAATTTGTTTTAAGAAGTTCATAAACTGAAATATTGATTTGTTTTTGTGATTTAAACAAATAAACTTTTGATTAAAGTATTAATGTGATTTTACAAAGAAATCAATACGTAACTCTAGTATCATTGGAGAGAAAAGTAATATGGTTGCACTTGGTGTTCTTTATGAATACGCATCCACAGAAGCAGCAAACACATGGATAAATAATTAAAAATTGAAGGAAGACAAATTTATTATTGTTAATATTTAAGCTCTCCCTACTATGCATTTTTAATGAATTCTGTAAATTTTATATATCTACTGCTAATGCAGCTGAAGTCTACATTTCTATTTCAGGCTATTTCACCTTTATGACATCTCTTTTTGGGGACATGATGTAATGCAAGTTAGACTATTAAGTTTTCACATAATCGGTATATGCATTTTCAGGATGATGGATTTGAGGGAAAGCATGCCTGCTTACCTACTGAAGTTTGTATTTATAAAGTCCAAAAACATAATGATTTCTAGTTACATCCATTGGACCTGAAGAGAGCATTGAGCTGCCTATTAAACTAGATATATGCTGTGCAGGCTGCTGGTTGTCTTAAGCCATGACTTCACCTATAAATAGATGCATTTAAAGGAAAAATAAATCAGGCTGTAAGTCAAACATGAGTTGGCAGTATAATATCTTTTGACAAAATAGTAAAAAATAGGGCTAAAGGGAGACTCAATAAGAAATCCTTTGAATTAATGCTTAGTCAAGATGGGTTACTTGTAAGGAAAACCAAAAGGATTTATAATAGTTAGAAAAAATGTAGTTAGAACATAACTCAGTATTTCATTCCTTAACTCCAGTGTACACCAGTATTTATCAAAACAGATATACTGAGGAAACATAACTGAAGATAACCTCCATTAGGAAATTACCTATGAAATTTCAAATATCTATCGCCATTTGACCAAAGCAAAGCATTTTCAAGATCAAGTGATCACATAGGAGTAACCATTTGATCAAATAGATAGATCACTAGTGAAAGGAAAAGCCTATTTATAACCTCCAAATAATATTTTATCACTTTTTTTTCTTTCTGTTCTCTTTAATCATTGATGAAAATATTGAAACTAAAATGCACCCAGGGTGCTTCCTTCTAATCGTTAAATCATTTCAGTAAAATCTGTTGGTAGAAACAGAGGTTTCAGAATCTTGAGCTCCTTGGAAATGCACTTGTTATTTTTATCCACAGCTGATGTGTCAGGGAGGAAGAGCAATTTTGTTTACTCCCAGGTGGTTTAAATTTGATTTGAACTCACAGTTGAGTTTAAGCTGATGAATAGCTTTTTATTGAACATGAATAAATTGAGAAATTCACATTAGTCAGCCACTTTTTCATCATAATTTAAATTCCAGAGAAGATGCATTTAGCAAAAATAGAGTACGAATGTATGCACAATTGATGAATTACACCTGCTGACTAACTGAATTAATAAAATCGTTAATGAGTTTAATGCTGTTGTAGATCTTTTCACTATTGGCATTCTTATGAGAAAGAATTTCTACAAAACAAAGGGAGAACTGCCACCAAAGATGAAAACAAGTGAATGTATATACCAACCTATAGGTAGACCAATACAGAGAAGTAGATTCCTGCCCATAAAAATACACAAGATCTCTTCTACACAGGCTGGAAATCCTGTAACAAACAGTTTGGTCATGTATAAAACCAGAAATATTTCAGCTGACTAATATGGTCATTTGAGAACTAGACAATATTGAGCACCTTGTCAGCATTCAGTTCAACTTCAGAATCTGAAACTCTTTCTCACAAAGGAGCTGGTAATCCCAGAAATCCCTTCTGGACTCAAGTAGCATTATCTAAGAATAGGAAAATCAGAATCTACTTGTCTATCCACTGGGGTAAAACAAAGGCATAGTTAAAGTTAAATGCACAGTTTCAGTTATATAGGTTTTTTTTCCTGACAAAATGCCAGGCATTCTTCTGTTTCTGCAGAAAATTTTTTGTGTGCATTTTCTATATATTGTAGAATCATAGAATGTCCTGAGTTGGAAGGGACCTACAAGGATCATTGAGTCCAGCTCCTGTCCCTGCATATGACAAACCCAAAATTCACACCATGTGTCTGAGGGCATTGAGCAATCGCTTCTTGAACGCTGTCAGGCTTGGAGCTGTGACACCTTTCTGGGGAGCCTGTTCCAGTGCTCCACCAACCTCTGGGTGAAGAACCTTTTCCTAATATCCAATCTAAACCTCCCCGGCACATCTATGTAGGCTGGCACATGTATGTATGTACATATATGTTTGCACTTATTTGGAAAATGCTGTTATTAATTTTATTCTGCTGAGACACCTAGGTAGCAGTGACATTTCCTTCTCATAAGAATGACAAATTGTGTGACTCTGCTGTCTAGACAAAGAAACAAAGGACTAACCAAGAGAGGAAATCTTGAAATTGTATTTAGTGGAAAGTGGTTAGACTTAATTAGTGCTGCTAATATGGATTTTGGAGTATTGGTGATAGACCATGAGAATGATCCCTCTGAAAACAGAATAGGCTGATACTATATCGGTTCATTTAAAGATGGAGAGCTAGAGTGTGCATGTGTCTTTGTGTGTTTGGTTTTCTTTTTAATACATGAAAATTACTCAGCAACACTGAAAAAATTACATCTGGATAAATCTAGCTCAGTAATTTACAAATTTCAGATAATAGCAACCTAACAGTGGAAGGTGTTTTCCTAAGCAGAATTTCCTAAATAACTGTTTGTATTAAATTGTTACAAACATTGCATAACTTCGTACTTAATAATTAGGCATTTTGTATATCAGTGCTGTTTATTACAAAGAAGTTATTTGCTTTTATCGTGTCCTTATTTTACATATAAAAATATTTCCCAGAAGCTGGAGAAATCTCAAAACAAGAAGAAAAACATCTGCAAAAAAATCACAGGAGCTTTGTGAACCCAGGAGATAACTGCAGCCCTCTAAGAAATAATACCATCTGTTGTCTGTTTAGTTAATGTATTTATAAATTCTAGTGGTTTCATCATATTTGGTAGTTAGTAGTAAAATATTATAAAATTTAATTGAAAAACACATGGGTTTATACATTCATTCAGGACTCTAATGATTCAACATCTGAGTGCACAGCTAAGCAGTATACTGCCACTTTTTCATTTACAGGGATTACATGCAAATCAACTTATTTACATCCCTAGTACACTAGTCTGATTCTAAAGTGATTACCAAATCAGTCTGAGAGAGTAAGATTTCGATACCTCAACACTGGTTCTAAATTTGAAGCTGAGTCAACTAGCTCTAAGTACGTTTGCTTTATCTTCTTTGTTCCCTTATAAACAGAACGGGACATCTATTTGGAAGGTAGTGGTCCCAATATGGACAGAATGCATGTGTGAGGCATTATTTATTGGATGATAGTGTGATAATGTGCTTTGGAAAGTGTTCTTCACAATGAAAATACAAAATTGACAAGAGATAGGATTTTTCTACAGTATTTCACAGCTGTTTTGAAACAAGTTTGGATTAGTGTTATCAGCAAACATAAACAAGCTGGTGCAATGATATCATTTACAAGCTGACTGAAGATTCAATTCAGAAAAGTGTGGTTGAAATTTAAATAAATAAGCAACCCAATATTTCTTCATATTTCTATGTGTGCTCCTAGAATAGTGTTGAGTAAGAGTCATAATTACACGACAATGGAAATTTTGCACTGAGAAGTATTATAGTGTCATATTCCAACTTCTGCCTCTTTCCCAGCATCATTAAACTGTGTGCAAAATGTATTATACACTTGCATATGCACATAATACTAAAAATGGTTAAAACAGAAAACCATAAGTGCAGCAAGCATGCATTTATATCCAATGCATTGGAATAAGGGATAGGAACCATGATGTCAAGGACTTCTAAAAACTGCTATGAAAAGCAGTCATCGATGACAGTACATTGCATTAAAATAGAAAGAGATTACCCAGTCTTTATAAATAGGGTAAAATTATTTCTGTAACTAATACACACCAAACACACATAATATATGAACTTACTTTCTTGAGAGACACATAACAGGAAAGGTCTTGCAGTATTAGGAAGATGCTTTATGTGAGTTGGTACTTCTGAAATATGTTTAATTTCACACATTTCTCACATTTTTGTGTTGGTAGGCTATGTGAGATAACTAAGTGTATACTTGTGTGATATGAATTAAAGGTACATGTATGATATAAATACGGATTAAAAAATAATTAGTTAATTACAAATAAATTACATTAATTAAATGTATACCTGCACCCTATATTTTAAATAGTTCAGTTATATCTATGTTTTCATTTTTTTTTATTCTTGGCTTAGGAAAGGAAGGTTTTCTCTACTGATTTATTTTTCATCATTTTTCAGCATGTCAGCAGCTTCACACCCAATTTACTTAGTATCTCTCTGCTTTACTACTGTAAGAGAGATTTTTTTCAGTTTGTGAATATGAACTTTATTCACAGATTGTTTCAGCTTAAACAGCATTTCAGTATGTTAAAATGATACACATCACTAGTGTGGGAAGGGAGTTATATGTATAATTCAGAAATAAAAATTAATAATTTTCTGGCCATGCTCCTTAAAAAAACATGCCTGTGAAAGAGAGTGCTTTGTGATTCTGGAGCTTAGAAGAACATGCTACTTCCATAGACTCCATATTATTGGAGAAAAAAGGCACTCTCTGCCCAAGTTAGGCCAATAAGCAGTTTGCTAGCAAACTGCATTGATCACATGAACTGCGAGGAATCTAAGAAACAAAAGAACAGACGGGTATGACCCCTCATTCTTTATGTCGTTTCATTCTCCAGCTAGATTTCCACCTAGCTCATTCTTTATGTAAAGAAGAGGCTTTTCATATGACTGTTTTTACTTTGTGATGTTCCAGGATCACTGTAGTCTGTTAATGTGCTTCAGAGTGTATCTCTTTTTATTTGATTTTTTTAACCTTTTATGGATTTTAAAACTAAAACTGTATTTTTTTTTCCTGAAAAGTTAAATGTCTGAGTAAAATATCTTATGAATGAATTTATCGGTTTTATGCAAACAGAAATCTAAAAATCAAGTGAAATATTTTGTTTGGACATAAAAATGAATTATTTCTGTAGTACAGTCAAAATTACTTTCCATTTTAAAATGACTTTTTTTCCCTTTAGTAATGAAAACACTCAAAATCTTTTATGGTTAATAAAATGCGTTATTGACCTGAAATAATACTTTAACCTTTTTATGTAATTGAAAAACTTACAATAAGCCACAAAAATTCTTATCTTATGGACATGCTACTGTGGTTCTTTAACTAGAAAAAGGATGCTATAATTTAGTTTTCTATTATTTTAGGCCTTCAGTTTTTAAATATTTGAATAATACATCTGTGTTAAATCATATTAAGACCAAATATATCCAGTGAGTATGTCCAAAAAGTGATTCAGTCTTTACATTGTTAATAGTAATACAACTTAACCACCGATTAGTAACACTCATAAGTTACTACTGATTAGTAACTAGTCATAAATGTAGTAGTTTTTAGGTTTTTGGTGAATACAGGTAATATGCGAAATTATAGACAAAGGTAATTAAGAATATGTCTATGTCATCATATTTGTTCTGATTATAGGTCCACATTCTGAAGCAAATGTCCTGATCAGTTTAGATCACTTTGAATCAGGGTGCACTAGAAAGGACAAACTGGATTCCTTCCACATGATACTGTGCTAGAAGACAGGCACCAGAACTGTACTTAATCCAACAGGAAAAGAGACAAATGAAATACCTGAAATGTATCTAGTGTGACTTCCAGACCTTCAGCACCAAGTGTTTCTCTCTACAGATCAGAGCTTTTTGGCCTAGTTGGTAGTGTAGACGCAGTTTCAGTGGTCCAGTGTTAGCATCTAATGTAGGCATTTAACCTTGCCAGTCAACAGGCAGATAAAGAGACATTGTCACAAAGGGACTTTTAAAAATATATATCTTGTTTATAAAATCTTTCCATTCCCCAGATGGAATGATTCTCCAGGTGGATTCACCACACAGTCATAGAAACACTTGTGTGTAAAGTGAGGTGGGGACAGGTTACTGATTCTCCTGGTAGTAATTCAGGAAGCCATTTTATTAATCCAGGATTCTTATGTAGTCAATGGAGAGAAGCTGTTTGGGAATTAAAATTGCTCTCAATCACTTTCTGAAGTCTCCACTAAGTAGTTAAAGAGCTCATAGTTTGCTCTATGCATAGGCAGAATTTTTATGTATCTACACGAATAACTAATCCCAGGAAGGTCAGTGGTGCCAAAGCTTTTTGAAGGAGATGCTTTCACCACCATATTGATTTCAGGGCTCATACTATGGCTCTGTTTTGTTTTGGTTTGGTTTTTTTACAGTAGTAGTTAAAAATTTGTTACCTTAATTTATTTTTAAAGGTAGAGGGAAATATCCATTATGAATATTATTTTTTGTAATTAATTGCATTACTGGTAGTGATTTGCTAATTTTCTTTGAAGACTTTTCAATGTGGAGGGAAGTGAAACTGGTAGGAAGGATAAATGAAAAAAGAAGTGAAAGAGGCTGTCTTGGGCTACTTGAAAAGAGGAAGAATAATGACAGGAAAAAAGCTTTGCTTTCTGAAAGCAAATACGGCTGCTTGGTTTCTATTTATTTGTTTAATCAAGAAGAGATTAGACAACACCCTCAGAGACATGATGTGAATTTGGGGCTGTTGTATGCAAGGGCAGGAATTGGACACAATGATCCTCGTGGGCCCATTCCAACTCTATGATTCTATGATTTGGTTTATAAAACACATCTCACACAAAACTTTCTTTTAAGGTTTTCCTGATTTTCTTTTTTAAAATATCATGTGCAATTTGACATACTTGTAAAACAATTAATTCTAGTATGAATGTGAAGTAAAAGCTGAATTGTGAGAGCTATCCAGAATAAGTTCAGAATATAATTTTCTTATCGTGCTTCCTTTAAAGAGTGAAGGAAAAAGGTGTAACACTGTGGGAGATGCGTAAATCTCACTAACAAGTTCTGTAACAGTATTTCTATTTCTGCTAATTCCTTTGATAACTCACCTATGTTTAGCATACACATGACTGCTGGGCAGTCCATCAAGAACCATTAGTGAAACAGGCATAAAAGTACCATGATATCTATGCTGTCATATGCTTTTAATACACACTAATATTTACGATGGCCAAATTTCAGGTCTGAGGTCATTTATATTCTATTACATTTTGAAATAGAAATTATATTTTCACGCTTCTTTTTGTACTATGGATTTCAGTATTTATGCTTCGTTATTTGGAAGAGTTCCTTCACCATTTGTTGTTTTTAAAATCATGTAAGGAAAGATGAATATAGTTACTATTTGATTTCTTATTCTTACCTAATGTATAGCATAAATTGAACAAAACAATTACTATGGAAAGTTTCCAGTGTATCTCAGAAAATTATAAAAACACATGACTTGCGAAGTTCATGTCGTGTAGGCAAATCCTCTGGAATATCTTACATTTCCCCCCCCACCTTCTTTTTCTGTTTCCAGCTTAAGGAGCTGATTTTTTTAGGTAAAATCCTAGGTCTTCGAAAGCTGATGTTAGAAATGCCTGTTAACTTAAATGGACTCAGGGTTTTCATTTTTAGTCAGTGATTGGTTATGTATGTGTTCGTATGAATGCAAACGGATTGAATGATGGTGAGCACTGTTTAGAAACTACAACTCTGAGGTGACATTCTTGTTTTACCTGCAGGACAGGTGCAACCAGGTCAAAATCAGTACAGTTAAAACCTAACTGTCTAGGAATTTCTGATGTGCTGGATACTTAGCTAATTTTTGTTACCTGTCCACCCAGGAACAGAAGATACATCAGCTATGAAGTTCTGTTATGTATTTTTAATTCCTGACCCCAAGATGCTGGCCTACACAGCATTTTGTTATCAATGCTTTTGCTGTTCTTTTCAGAAAAGAATTTTAAAAGCAGCAGGTTCTGCTGTGAAGTTCTGGCTGCCAATAAATCATTCCTAATGCCAAAAAGTGAATGCCTCCACTCACATGAAATAAATGCTAATACATTGCAAAGAAAACTAAGGCAATGTACTCTTAATAATATGTTTATCATGCTTTCAGCTTGCAATCATTTTAGTGTGATTTAATACCCTATAATAGTCCCTGAATAACATTAACCACAATGTAGGACTGTGGCAGTTTGTATGTCAAGCAAAGTCTTCACATAATAGAAGGGGTTTGGCTTATGAAAAGACTCCCTCCATTCTTCACCAAACGCACTCTTTCTCCACCATTTTGCTCTGATGCAGAATTTTCTGCTCTCCTACATACAGTGGCTAACAAGTCTGCAAACAAGAGCAGAGATGTCCAAACCTTAAAAATGAGAGAACTTCGGTGACCTTCTTCCTTCCCTGCTAAGTGCTGTTCAAAGAATGCATATCAGCATGTTCGCACCTACAGTCTTGCTAATCTAGCTTAAGAATGTAATTATGTAAATTTTACATTGCAGATATAACAATGCAATTTTGTAATATTAAATGAAAGGTTGGTAATACTTTATACTCAGCACTTAATCATTACTTCTTTCGTAGTTATTGTAGTAATACTATTTCCAATAAAATAATTTGGCATATCTGCGTACGTAATGTAGCATAGCAGGAGAGTCCCGTTTTTCTATTACATGCCTTACTGGACATTTTTAAAAATTGGGGGAAAGTCATTTGGAGACTGAAGAAGATATTTTTCAAATCGATGATGTACTACATGAATACTTTTAAACAAATAAATAAAAAAAAATCATGTTATGACCTGAGTAAGCAGTGCTAGAATCAATAGGAAGAAAATGACAAAATCAGTATGGCTAAAATAACAGCAAGGTTTCAGGTACTGTGAACTTACTGAGTCATAATGGTAGGATATAGAACTGATGCGTTTAACAACAAAAGTGTGTTATCATAAACAGCAAGATAACATTTTTAGCTATTCTAGATTAATAACCTTACTGTCTTACTATTCATGCATGCATTATTTAGGGTGTGGCTATCCTTTTATCAGAGATTGTTAACATATTTTAAGGAAAAAGATACAGGTATCCTGAAAGTAGAGAATATGGACCCTGAGATAATAATAAAAAGGAGTAATTATAGACAATTTTTTAAGTGCTTCAGAAAATATTATGAGACTCAAGAGGGGTGACACGTGAATGATGTAATTGGCTTATTCATGCAAGTAGTTCTACTGAAATCAATAGGTAGGATTATTCATGTGAACCAGGTGGTGGACAATTAATCTTGTCCTTATTAGATGAACATTGGACTGCCGATGTATTTTAATGTTTCCTAGAACAGTACAAATGTTTTGCACAATAATTTGAGCTTAATTTTCTGGCATCCAGTACTATTTTCCTCCCTGCCATTCCTCAATTCTCATTTTAAAATGAAACAGATATATGTTTTCCTTGTCCTCCTTTATTTCCCAGTGTAATTTCTCTGCATCTTCGGATTATCATGTGTATAACACTGACTGAAGAGAAAGGTACCTAACAGATGCTACGGACCTGACTTTAGCTGGCTGTTTGTTACATTTGTTCCAAGCCCAACATGTTCTATGTGCTGTGAAGGTGCTCAAAGTCATGCCTCTTGGTGTATGTTTAGCAGATTGTCTGTTGCTACAAACTCTGATTGGTTTTACTTCGTCAGTCTGCCTCTTAGTTACTGACAGCCCTTTGCTTCTGTTGTACTCTGGCTGGGTATGGAAGACCTGACTGTGACATGCATTTTCACATGGAAGTCCTTACCATAAAATGCAGCTTCTTTAAGGTTATTTGCTGCCAAAATATGGCCTTTCTTCACAGCTCTGAGGGAGGAGAAACAGGATATAAGTTGGGGGGGGGGGGGGGGGGGGGTTGCTTGTTGGTTGTTTGTTTGTTTTTTGGTTTTGTTTGTTTGTTTGTTTGTTTGTTTCCAGTATTTAGGCTAGCAATTACTTGGAAATAACTTTTTTCCTCATGTTTATCTGGTTTTATGTAATAACTTGTGCTTGTAATGTGCAATAATGAAAACGTGCACAATTACGAAAGGTATATATTTAAAAAAATCATTTTCTGCTTTTGTATTAACTTCAAAGAAAAGAAAAAAGAAAGGAAAAGAAAGGAAAAGAAAGGAAAAGAGAAAGGAAAGGAAAAGAAAGGAAAAGAGAAAGGAAAGGAAAAGGGAAAAGAAAGGGAAAGGGGAAGGGGAAGGGGGAGGGGAAGGGGAAGGGGAAGGGTAAGGGAAAGGGAAAGGAAAGGACTCACCCTTTACATATTTATAAACATTAATGAGGTCACCCCTCAGTCTCCTCTTCTCCAAGCTAACGAGACCCAGCTCCATCAGCCTTTCCTCATAAGGGAGATGTTTCACTCCCTTAATCATCTTCGTGGCTCTGCGCTGGACTCTCTCCAGCAGTTCCCTATCCTTCTTGAACTGAGGGGCCCAGAACTGGACACAATACTCCAGATATGGTCTCACCAGGGCATAGTAGAGGGGGAGGAGAACCTCTCTCGACCTACTAAACACACCCCTTCTAATACAGCCCAGGATACCATTGGCCTTCTTGGCTGCAAGGGCACAGTGCTGGCTCATGGTCATCCTGCTGTCCACCAGGACCCCCAGGTCCCTTCCCCCTACGCTGCTCTCTAACAGGTCCTTCCCCAACCTATACTGGAACCTGTTGTTCCTGCTCAGATGCAAGACTCTACACTTGCCCTTGTTAAATTTCATTAAATTTTTCCCCACCCAACTCTCCAGCTTGTCCAGGTATCGTTGGATGGCAGCACAGTCTTCTGGCGTGTCAGGCACTCCTCCCAGTTTTGTGTCATCAGCAAACTTGCTGATAGTACTGTCCTGGTTTTGTTAAAAACAAGTTTCTCTTTTAGTGAATTTCCCTGTCAGCTAAAGTCTTCTTACTAACTGCAGTCTTCCTGAAAGTTAGGTACATGTTTTGGTAGACATAGCAATGGAATGCAAGGTCATTGATAATGATGCATCCCGCAAGATGTGCAAGCAGGAGGTGAACTGAAAACTTGACCAACTAAAGTATTCCATCCCATTCACGTCATACTTCATATAAAAGTGGGAGATCATGAGGATCTCGTCCCTTTTCCTTATGGCCAACATTGGGAGAGAACCTTGCGAGTTGTCCCTGCGAACTGAGACCTAGTGATAGACTGAATCAAGCTCCGGTTGGCTGCAGAGTCCAGTCCAGGACTTTGGGTGCCAGCCCTACATCTGCCGGAGCAGTTGCCAGGACTTTCAAGATTGGTTTTGTATGTTTTGTATTATTTTCTCTATTTCTATTAGTAGCATTAGTAAAACAGTTTTAATTTTTCCAACTCTCTTCTCTCTGTCCTTCTTTTCCTCCCAATTGCCTGTCCTTAGTGGGAAGGAGGGAGAGGGAAGGGTTAAAGGGGAAAGAGGGGGAATGAGGGTTAACAATACATCTACCATGGTTTTATTGTCACCCTGCAATCAAACCATGACAAGTATACTCTATTTCTTCATCTAAGTCATTGATTAATACATTGAACAATACTGGTCCCAGTACTGATCCTTGAGGCACTCTACTAGATATAGGCCTCCAACTAGACTCTGCCCCATTGACCACGACTCTCTGGCTTCTTTCCTTCAGCCACTTCACAGTCCGCCTCACTATCTGATCATCCAGTCCACACTTCCTCAGTTTAGCAGCAAGGATGCTGTGGGAGACTGCATCAAATGCTTTACTGAAATCAAGGTAGACCACATCCACTGCTTTGCCATCATCTATCTACCTCATTATGTCCTCATAAAAGGCAATGAGGTTGGTCAAGCACAACTTCCCCTTGGTGAAGACATGTTGACTGCCACTAATGACCCTCTTATTCTTGATATGCCTTGAGGTGGCACCAAGGATAAGTTGTTCCATCACCTTCCCAGGGATGGAGGTGAGGCTGACCGGTCTATAGTTACCCAGGTCCTCCTTCTTGCTCTTTTTGAAGACTGGAGTGGCATTTGCTTTCCACCAGTCCTCAGGCACCTCTCCCGTTTCCCACAAAAAGATGCAAAGATAATGGAGAGTGGCCTAGCAATAACTTCAGCCAGCTTCCTCAGCACCCGTGGGTGCATCCCATCTGGACCCATGGATTTATGGATGTCCAGATTGCTTAATTGCTCCCTAACCCAGTCCTCATCAACCAGGGCAGACTCCTCCATTGTCCTAAATTCCTCTTGGGCCTCAGGGGTACGGGGCTCCTCAGGACAGCCTCCGGCAGAGTACACAGAGACAGGAGGCATTCAGTAACTCTGCCTTCTCTGTATCTTCTGTCACCAGGGCACCCAACCCATTCACCAGTGGGCCTACATTGCCTCTGGTGTTATTTTTATCTGCCATGTATTTGAAGAAGCTCTTTCTGTTGTCCTTGACCTCTCTCACCAGGTTTAATTCTAAGGAGGCCTTAGCTTTCCTAGTTGCCTCCCTGCATCCTCTGACAACAGCCTTATATTCTTCCCAAGTGGCCATCCCCTCCTTCCATGATCTGTAAACTCTCCTCTTCCTCTTGAGCTTGCCCAGCAGTTCCCTGTTTAACTAAGCAGGTCTCCTGTCTTCCTTCCTTGACTTCCTACGTGTGAGGATGCAATGATCTTGAGCTTGGTAGAAGCAGTCCCTGAACGATAACCAGCTATTTTGGGCCTCTTTACCTTCAAGCAGTCTTGCCCATGGGATTTCCCCTAGCAATTGTTTGAAAAGGCCAAAGTTCGCCCTGCTGAAGTCCCAGGTTGCAATTCTGCTTGGTATTCTGTTCCTGCCACACAAGATCATGAACTCAACCATTTTGTGGTTGCTGCAACCAAGGCAGCCCTCAACCTTTACTGCTTCAACCAGAGCCTCCCTGTTAGTGAGGATGAGATCCAGCAGTGCACCTCTCCTGGTTGGCTCCTTGCCCATTTGCATTAGGAAGTTATCATCAATACGCTGGAGGAACCTCCTGGACTGTGGCTGGCTGGCTGAGTAGCCCTTCCAGCAAACATCAGAGAAGTTAAAATCCTCCACGACAACCAGGGCCTGTGACTGTGAGGCCACTCTCAGCTGCCTGTAGAAGGCCTCATCAACTTCCTCACCCTGATCTATTGGCCTGTAATAGACACCCACAACAGTATCACCCCTGCCAGCCTGCCCCTTAATTCTCACCCATAGACTCACAACTCGCTCCTCAACTGCACCTGGACAGTACTCAGTACATTGTAGTTGCTCTCATGTAAAGAGCAACTCCACCACCACGCCTGGCTGGCTTGTCATTCCTGAAACGGACATAGCCATCCATGAGCACATTCCAGTCATGTGAGCTGTCCCACCATGTCTCTGTTAATGCCACCAGATCATAATCTCCTGACTGAACGCAGGTTTCTAACTCCTCCTGCTTATTATCTCTTGTATGAAAGATGGCTAAAGTGAGACTGAGTTTTCTATGGTACTAGAATACCAACCTGACAAGGCTTCTTTTTTAACTTTACCAAAAGAAGCATGTCACTGTTATTCCCTAGCTGCAACAGGCAGGAACTTCACATGTTCTTAAAACTGTACAATATGACTGGTTAGAATAATTCTGGCGAAAAATAAAGGGTGACATATCTGCAGGAATGTCATGGTTTGATCACGGGGAGATGATCAAAAACCGCAGCAGATGTATTTTCCTTAACCCTCTTCCACCCTCCTGTTTTCTGCTCCCCTTCTCCTCCCCCTTTTTCACTAAGGACAGGTGATTTTGAGAGGAAAGGAAAAGAAGAACAGAGAGAAGAAAGCTGGATAATTTGAAAACGTTTTACTAACGCTACTAAATAAACATAGAGAAAAATAAAGCAGAACAAATATTATATAACCAGTCTTGCAATTCCCAGCAGCTAGTCCGGCAGGATCCTTCAGCCAACCGGAACTAGATTCAGGCTGTCATGAGGCCTCAGCTTGCAGGGACAGCAGAAAAACACAGAGATGAAGCAAAGTAGCAGGAGACCCAGCAGAAGAGAGAGAGAGTCCTTCGGGTCCACCTTTTATATCCAGGAACTCGTGAATGGGATGGAATACTCCACTTGGTCAATTCATGGTCACCTGACTCAGACCACCTCCTCTCGTTGCTCCCCGCAATGACCCAGGACAGGGAACTATGTCAAAAATGGAGTGGTTCTAAATACAAAGATACATTTAAAAATAATATATTCTAGGTGAGACTTAAGACTTATTTCATTTAAGAAAATTTAAAAACTGAGTATAAAAATCAGATTGAAAATCCTGAATGAACAGGAGGTGTTGTCAAAGGGTGCTTTGAACAGAGATTTTGAACTGGGCTGCAGTATGAGGGCAAATTGCCCATCATATTTTGTTTGCTTTTTGAGTTCAAAAGTAGAATGTGACACCTTCTTCTTTTTCCCTCACTTTTCTAGAAACAGTCCGTGCCTTTTAAGATAACATTTTGTCTTATTTTTTTATTATTATGATTGTTTTGGTAACGTAAGCTTATTTTGTACCTCTTTATTTCATGCCTGTCTTTATTTTGACAGTAGGTCAAGTATTCTTGAAGTAACTATCTTATCTTTTTTCTTTTTGAACTGTCTGCATCTTCCAGAATTCTCTTTCATCTTTGGAAAAATCTACAGATTTCTCATTTCCTTGTTAAGGGAGAGAAAGTGCGTATACCTTTTATTTCGGAATTGTATAATCTGTATGAATATTGCAATTATTATAAGATTTGCGACGTGAATACCTATTTCTTCTCAGTCATAATTATTCACACCACTTCATCTCACATTATTCCCTGATTTAGAAAAAAAATCTATCCTTTGCTTGTACAGACAAGTAGAATTATTTCAGCTGATTCGTTGTCCTGTGATAGTTCAGTGCGCAAAGGAGGAAGAAAGGACACTGATAACTGCAGACCCACCGCAGCTCTTTGTTGATGTTTATTTTATATTATTACCTTTAAAAATATTTTCCTCTGAAATACTCATTTTATTTCCTTTACCTTTTATAACATTATATAAACTGTGCATAATAAGCTGTATATATAGAAACATTTCCTTTTTCATGCATCCAATAATTCTGTCAAGTAATCACTGATTTGTTGTACTGCTGATCTGGCTTGAGATATTAAGAGATTTTTACCAGGAAAATGGTCACTCAAACATCCATTCTCTCAGATTTTGGGTCATCATCCCAGAATACAAAGCTTAGGCTCCACAGATGCATATCAGGAATACAGACCTTTGGTGAATATTTTGTCCAGCCTATGTCATTGCAATTTTTTATTTAATGTGCTATAATAACCCTACTTCTTCATTCTGATACAATGTCTTCCCAAGTTTTTGTATCATCATTCTGTTTGCATTACATATATGGTATGAACATAAATTTTGTTATCTTTCTTAACTGTTTTTAATTTTTCAGTTTTACTCTTAGGTAGTTACATTCAAATATTCAGCTAAGCTCCATAATGGTGGCAGCTCGTGGCACTGTTACAAATATAATTAAAAAGTGAAGGACAGTTTGCACTTAATTGTCTATGACTAGGTTTTCTAGCACTATGATTTTGTTTTTCTTTTTCTCTTTTTTGTGTATTATGACCCACTTTTAAATACAGTGGACTTCTTATGAATATGGGTTTTCAACTACTAGTAAGGTATTTCATTTTGCTCCCTTGGTATATGTACCGCATTGCTTCCTTTATTGCATTTATGCTGTTAATTTTATTTTGGTTTATGTTCCTTTAAAAAGCTTATTCAGAATTTCATATTGGATCAGCTAAGACATTATTCTTTGTATCATGCTATTTATGTCTGCGCTTTGTGTTAGTTGTTAAGAAATTCATGAACACCTGAATTGAAGGTGATCACCCCCTGCTGTGATACTTCTCATAGCCTCTTCTATTCCTTAGCTGTGCTGTGTAGGGGCTATCTTTGACCTTAGTTGAACTTCTCTGATGACAGTGATGATCATATTGGGTTCTAATCCATTCACACTGGTGTCTAAATTTTTTACCTACTTAGTTCAATATTTTGAGTTTGCAGATTAGCATTGGAAAGACATAATATAATATGAAGCAGACCATAATAATCTTAAGATTTCAAAGGTGGTGAAAGGAATCACTGAAAGATTAGCATGCTTGATAGAGTATATTATTCAGTACAATATTTTTTCCATAGAAAATAGTTTGAATGCATACAAACTTTCAGAAGGAACGTCTAAGCATTATTTCCCAAGGAAACATCACCTTGTTTATTCTGCTGAGCATAGACTTGCACATAACTGATACATATGTGTATAAGGCCTATGTGGGAATTTCTGAACTTCATGAGACAATGAACTCCTTCTAGCCTTGTTTTTTTAAACCATGTGTTCATGATACTGCTTTACTAAGCCCTCAAAAAAGAACCGGTAGTATAAGAGTTTGACCTAAGCCATATCTCTGCCACAAGCCAAAAGACAGACTATGAATTATTAGACTTTGAAGTTTTATTCAGTGAAGCATGCTTCTAGACAGACAGCCCTTTTTTTTTAAAGCAATGTAGAGAAATGTTCCTTTCCTGCTTATAAAATGTAAATGTGCAGAAGGTGCTTAAAATAGCTTGAGAAAAGTGCAGATACTAGGTCAGTCCTGTTTCTTTGAATATATATTTCCTATCATTATAGAGCATCTTAAGCCAATTCCAGTTCTAAAAAATAAATACTCAGCATTTATATATGGAAACTGCAGTCCTATTCATTTTATTTCTGTAAGTAATATCATTAAATCAATGGTGGTAGTCACGTAAGGTAAGCACAGTATGTCCCTTTGTGTGTCTTCTAAAAAACATGCACAATTATCAGCAAGATTCATTATTAAAATGTGATGGTGAAGAGATAAATCAGTGCTGGTTTTTAAAGGTTAGATCTGTTGTAAGGGTCTTCAAAGCATGTGGCATTTTTATCATAATTAAGAACTCTTCTTAACAGGATAATTTTTTTCTGCTTTAAACACATATTTTAATATAGGATCTGGTTTTATGGCTTTTCTATCACACAAAAAGAGCTCTCTGGAGGAAGTTTCATCCATCATGGAAACTTTTGAGTTTTCAGGACTTTTGCCACATAAGCAAAACTCTGAGTATTTTTGTGAGACCAAATTGCAAAGACAATAAGGCTAATTCTCGTACTGCTTAACAGTGTAATATTACACAATAAATACAGAGGGAATATTTTTAAAGTTAATTCTGCTGAAACTCAGGTAAATTTGGCATCAAAAAGAAAGGACATTAAGATCAAGTCTCTAATAACTGATTAGCAAAATGGGAGATCTAAAGGCAGAACCTTGTTCTGCCTGCTGCTGTATGATTGGGTGCCAGGCATTCGCTCTGGCTTAGTTGGGGCAGGAATTTAGTCTGTGGTCTTCTTACAAATAGTTTATTTTTTCCTTTTAAAATAATTATCAAATTCTTCCAGCCCATATGACCAGAAAGGTAGTAATTGCATCAAACTGTTCTACTGACAATGCCTTTTCTAGCTTCAGTTCTCACCTAGGGTACTGGAAAAATACATTTAAGAATAACACATTACTTAAAATGTTTGTTTCCAAATATACTTCTGAAAAAGATACTGAATACTGAGTTTATGTAAATATTTTCAGCAAGCTAGTGTCTAAGATCCTCCGGCTGAAACTATTGAACATTTGAACTCTTTGAAATAAACCATCTCAAAGACTTTATAGAGGAAAAAATATGGAATGCAACAAAATAATGTATAGCAACTCTCATGCATTTGACACTATTTTGGCATTGTCTAGTTTGGAGAAAAGGAGGCTGAGGGGTGACCTCATTGCTCTTTACAGCTTCTTGAAGAGAGAAAGTAGAGAGGGAGGTGCTGATCTCTTCTCCTTGGTAATCAGTGACAGGATGCGTGGGAATGGTGTGAAGTTGTGTCAGGGGAGGTTCAAACTGGATATTAGGAAACATTTTTTTACTGAAAGGATGGTCGAACACTGGAACGGGCCTCCTAGAGAGGTGATTGATGCTCCAAGCCTGTCACTGTTTAACAGGTGTTTGGACAATGCCCTTAATAGCATGCTTTAACTTTTGCTCAGCCCTGAATTGGTTATGCAGTTGAAGTAGATGATAGTTTTAGGTCCCCTCCAACTGAAATATCTATTCTATTCTATTCTATTCTATTCTATTCTATTCTATTCTATTCTATTCTATTCTATTCTATTCATTTCTATCCATTTCTATTTCTATTCTACCCTCTCCCCTCCCCTCCCCTCCCCTCCTCTCCTCTCCCCTCTCCTCCCCTCCTCTCCTCTCCTCTCCTCTCCTCTCCTCTCCTCTCCTCTCCTCTCCTCTCCTCTCCTCTCCTCTCCTCTCCTCTCCTCTCCTCTCCTCTCCTCTTATTCTAAATTCATGCAATTTCATCATCTTCATTTATGTTTTGGCATGGTGCATAACGTGAAAGGGAACTCTGCATAGAAAATAGGCTCTCAGACTGTCTTGAGTAATTTGCTTTCATTAAGTCAAGCAACTAATAGCTCTGTTCAGTGATAGCTGTGTTTGGTATGTGGGTAGATTGATTTTTTCACTTTCTATTCCTTAGTGCTTGGTTCATTAAAAATAACTGCATCAAATAATATTTGTGTTCTGTGAAAATGCTTCCAAGAAAGCATTAATATCAATTATGCCTAATAATAACATTGAAATGTAGAATATTTGTGGAAATAATAATGAAAAATAGTAATTTCAATCAGACTTTGCATAAAATGTGGTTTATAAAGGAAGTACTATTTACTGTCAACTAAAACCTCCTCAACAGAATCGTAAATATTCATTTCAATATAAGAGTATTGTGACATCTTGGATAATAACACAGATAAAATACTTGATAAAATGCTTCATATTGGCAGTACTGCTGAATTACTGTGTATCCCTAGGAATCCCTAATAATTATCCCTTGGAAAACACAATCTGTGAGAAAAGCTTCCGTGAAAATTAAATGAATATTATATTAAAAATTAAGAATTCAAGATAGGAAAAAAGAAAGAGAAAATAGAAAATCTTATCTAGTTAGCATTGCAAAACAAAAACTGAAAGGGGACATCATTTATTTACAGGTATGGGAAAGACAGAGTGGAGGACTGGAGAAAAATGGTGAAGTGCATGTATAATATTTAACTGAGTAAAAAGCTATTTAAACAACAGTACACTGTTAGCGTAAGAATAAAAATATTGTTCCTTAATAGAATTTGCCTAGAGATAAAAAGAAGCTTGATAAAATTTGGAAACAGTATTCTAACAAAATTAGTGCAATCCAAAACTGAGCTTTGTCTTAAAATGACACTTAATCATTTTCTGAGTTAGTATATATTGTGGTTGCTTTTGATTCTAGGGGATTGACTTTATGACCCATTGCAGGCCTAGGATGTTTTGTTCCAGTTCACATTTTTTTCTCCTAATTTATTTCTCCATTTTGTTTTGGTATTGTTCCAGAATGTCTAATTAATTTTGACATTACCAATCAAAGTCAGTAAGAGCTATATTGCTGAGTTCATAGATACTCCACTTCAACACAATCTGTCATAAATGACTGGAAATGGTGCCAGTAAAAATTTCAGATGAATCATTCTCATAAGTTTCACTTTGTATGTAAGCACTTACTTAGACATCTATTAGTGAGGAAACATGACTGAGCTTGATGTCATACTAACCAGATTCTATTGATTCAGTTCCCATTACTGTAGCTTTAAAAAGATAGAACTAAATCATAATATAATTTCTGCATTGGGTGCCATCATTGTGTATGTCACCAATAAACTAATGCATATCCTGTTTAGAAATAAAAGTTTAATTCAAATATGTTTCTTAATAGTCAAGTTGCATAACATCTGTGCCCCAACACCCAAAACTAATCTAATCCATTGCCAACTGCATTCCTTACTTATATATGAATTACAGCTGTGTCTGATGTAGGTTTTGATTTCAGTATACAAATAAGAATGAGATACCTTTCATTTATTTGCTGAAACAAGAAAAATTTAAGATTGTTGTTGGTAACTGAAAATACATGATAGTTGGTTCTCAGCTTGAGGGAAGATGAGTGAATTTAAGACGTCACCACATTTCTACAGGGTTTTAATAAAATGTGTTTCATATTTGAAGGAGTACATTTTTTGTGGCATTAAGTGTAGGGTGAATCAATTCTTCAGAAATCATGCTGCAGAAGCATAACAGAACATAATGTTTCTCCACATTAGGGAAATGGTATTATAACAGAAGGTCCCAAACTTAACAATATATGGAAGATCTGGCTTGACACATTCTAGCATCAAACTTGTTTATAAATGCAGACAGTCGCTAAAAGCAAACTCCCAAAACCATCAGCTAGAGCTGAGCAATACACTGAAACTTGAGATTAATCTTAGATATTCCTAAGCAGAACTGAAGTTCTAATTTTAAGGAATTTCCTTCAGCTGGCACTAAGGAGGGGAACAAATGAGTTGAAACTCAGGAAGCAGGAGCAGACTTCCCACCAATAAGTATTTTCTGTGCACTGGAGTTACACATATGTGCAGGTAAGTGTGGTCACAGGAGGATCCTACTGCAGGTATGAGGTTGACTTAATGCCTGAAATGCGGGCTGAATGCTCAGTACTGTTCTGGATTGCTGCGATGAGCTGAGCTGCAGAACTTAATAGCAGGGATCATCAGTACATCTGAGCTTTAGTATAACCTTAAGATTAGCCTTAACTTTTTGGTGTAGGCCTTGAAATCAATTAGACTATTTGCCCGATTAAAATTACAATGTCTCAGATTGTATGTGGTACATGGATGCCTCTGTACGCACCAAAAAGGTATGCAGCAATTTGGTCAGAAATGTTACTAGTCCTTTCTGTTATTTAGTATGGGAGGATTTGAATATAAACTCTTCACTGTGTTTAGTATTGAAGTGAATACAGAACTAAAGCATAGCATTTTAAAAACCTGGCAGTTCTTTGTAATGACAAGTAAATCAGTATTGTTAATTCCCCTTTATGTGAAGAAGTCCATGATTATGAATGCATAATAAAAAATCATGACATTTTTTATGGAAGTGGAACTGGCTTGAAAGCTTTCAATGCTAGTTGTCGAAATATTTTTTGAATTCTCAAGCCTTGAAAATTAACTTACTCTCATCACAGCAGTCTGCTGCTATAAGACCTATTATTTTAATTTCTTATTGCAGTTCCTGTTGAGAAATCAGCTAGGCAAACTCTTTTTTTACATAAACTCAGCAGGATTATAGGTATCTCTTATAATGTGACAAGAATGACTAATAGCAGAAATTGACAATTAAATTAAGGTATCTTTGTATCTTGGGACACTCAAACTATCATAGAAGACAAAGGTCAGATTTTCTCTGAATGGATTTATTTGTTTCTGATTTAGTGTGAAATACTGTAAATGCCTGTAACTGAAGTCAACCAGGATCTCATGCCCTAATAATGGGAATAACAACAACAATAACAGCAACAAAGGAGAAGAGAACCCTGGTATTATGACAAAAGTGTGGAGTACAGTACCAGAGTCAGCTCAGCAGTTATCATCTCAGTTCAGTGATAGGTCTGTCATATTCTTCTGGCTTTCCCAGATCCACTTGGATACCTTCTAGCCTGCCAGGTTCTGAGTCATAGAGGAACTACTAGCTTGGACTCCATGTTGGGATGTGCATGCTCTGCATGTTTACTTAACACTATACCTAGGTACTAAGCTGTAGCTGTACCAATAACTTTTATCAACCCAAAAGTTGTAATGCACCATGTCAGTTGCACAGCACAGTTAATCTGCAACATATATAACTTCACTGTAGATAGCTGGGAATTAAACAGTCTTGTTTTACTTTATATTCCATTTATGCTGGAGTATACCATATGTTACAGCAAACTGATTTACAAATGGTGACTGGAAGTGGAGAATAAATATCTTTTTATTATTTGTTCCCTAAGAAGACATAAATGTTGTCGTCATCTATTAGATTTATATTTTAGATAATTCTAATTTTTAAGAAATTCACAGAATCACAGAACAGCCCAGATTGGAAGGGACCAGATTGTCTGGTTTGTTCTCTTGTGTGAAAGGGAGATTATCTTGCATCCTGTCAAATCACATCTCAAAAACCACCAGTGGTGGGAATTCTACCACATCCCTGATAAGGTTGTTCCAGTGACTGATTATGCTCACTGTAAAAAATTTCTTTGTTATGGTGTGATGAAGCTTCTCCTAGTCAGCTTATACCTGTTGCCTCTTCTCCATGTGACTCCTCATGAAGCAAGAGCCTCTGTCTCATGGCTGCCCTTTAAGTACTGGAATACTGTGATAAGGAACCCTCTGAGCCTTCTTTTCTCCAGGGAGAAAAGACCTAACTCTTTCAATCATTCCTCATAGGGCAGGTTCTCCAGTCCTTTGATCATTTTTATAGCTCTCCTTCAGACCTTCTCCAGTCTGCCTGCATGTTTCATGAACTGTGGAGACCAGAATTGGACACAGTACTCCAGGCATGGCCTGACAAGTGCTGAGAAGAGTGGGATGATCACATCTCTGTCTCTGTTAGTAATACCCCTGGAGATGCAGCTCAGGATCCAATTTGCCTTTGTTGCAGTTCACTGCTGACAAATTGTTGTCCTCCAGGACACCCAGCTCCCTTTCGGCAAGGCTTCTCCATAGCTACACATTTCCTAGTCTGTATTGGGTTATTTTGTAATGTTATCCCAGGACTTTGCATTTATTTTTGTTACACTTCACACAGTTCTTGCTAGCCCACTCTTCCAGCCTGTCCAGGTCTCACTGCGAGATGGCTTTTCCTTCTGATGTGCTCATCTTACCACTCAGGTTATTGTCATCGGCTCTCGATTCTTAATCACTCTACTGCTCACTTGTCTAAATCCTAGAAAGAGTTTGAGCTAGTTAGTCTAACAAGGTAGCAGGAAAATAAATATCAAACTATAGGATGGGCCTCTATGTGTTTGAGTACTTTTTGGTAAGCATAAAAGTTGGTTCAAAATAATGTTGCCCCAGGGTGTTTCATGTGAAACAGACTACAATGGAAAACTGACCTTTCTGTTACTATTTTATAGAAATATTTATGTTTGACAAAAACATACTAAAGTTAAGTTTTATCTCACTTTGGTTGTGCCTCCAGTTCAGCACTCACAATTTCAGACAGAAGTGTCTTAGTACTTTACACGTTGACAGCTTGCAAAAACTCCAATAAGTGTTGGCAGGTAAAATTATTACCTCTGAGATCCAAGTAGACAGAAACTGTTCCTTCCGCTGCTTATAAGGCTTTGACTTTCACTTTATAAACAAAACTTTCCTGGCCTAAGTGGAAGATTCGTTCACGTAAGGACTAGAGGCTATTTCTAGCTTGTGTCCAGAGCTTAGCCTTTAGTGCTGGTAGGTAATGAGGAGTAACTAATGTATGTTTTCCACAGAAAGTCTCATGAAACAAGAGTAATTATGAATATAACGTTTATTATACAAATAGCATTGCTGACTGATGCATCGAAAACAAACAGGAAAGTTGGAATCAATGTTTATTAAAAAATTAGTAACAAAGAAATTAATCTGTTGGAACATAAAGTGGATTTAGCTCACCAAATATTTGAACTCTGCTGGTAAAAGGTAGGGGTTTTTTTGGTTCACATGTAGAATTACTGTTCTTTCTGAAACTGAAAGATGAAGGCAATGAAAAATTTTAAAGTGATCTGGAAATGATGATAATAAGTTATTCTGGTTTTTGGAAACCAAATTAAGATTCTTTTTATTTTGAAAGAACTTTGGGGATATTTTCTGAAAAATATTGTGTACATCATGACTTTCCCCTGAGCACTTCCTGGGAAATAAACACACTGAAGTGTCTCTCTGAAGTGCCCAAATACTAGTGCATGTAGCATGGGGCAGAAACACAGGAAATTACAGATCTGTTGCAGGGCTTTAATATTTCTGGAATGATGATGATGTGGTGGAATGGCTCACGTGACTGGAGTGCTGCAGTGCAGGCATACAGTATTTTTATGAAGAACAGAGCAGGAAGATGAGGAGGTAGAAGTGACCTTAATGTGAGAGAGCAGCTGAAATGTGTGCAGCTTTGCCTGGGTATGGATGATCAACTGGCTGGGAGCTTCTGTGTAAGGATTAAGAAGCAGACCATTATGGAATACATCATAGAACATGTCTACTGTAGACAACCTGATGAGGAAGAAGTAGATAAGGTCTTCTACAGACAACTGGAAGGATCCTCACATTTGCAGGTCCTGGTCCTCATTGGAGTCTTCAACTGCCCTGAATCTGCTGGAACAGGGACAGCACAGCAGGGCATAAGCAATCCAGGATGTTCCCGGAGAGCTTCAGTGACAACTTCCTGACCCAAGTGACAAAGGAACCAAAGTGGAGAGGTGCTCTGCTGTACCTCATACTCACAAATAAGGAAGGGCTTGCTGGGAATGCAAAAGCCAGAGGCAGCCTTGGCTGCCATTAGCATGAGATAGTGGAGTTCAGGATCCTGAGAGGAAGGAGCAGGACAAAAAGCAATGTAGCAGCCCTGGCCTTCATGAAAGCAGGCATTGGCCTCTTCAAGGCTCTGCTTTATATAATCTAATTGGATAAAGCCTTGTTTGGAAGAAGACCTCCCCTTCTCTAAATGGTGAATTTTCAAGGCTCATGGCCTGCAAGCTCAAGAACAATCCATCCGGGAAAGCAGGAAGTCAGGCAAAAAATGTTGGGGTAACTGCATGGATGAATAAGGTGCTCTTGACAAAACTCAGACATAAAAAAGGAGTATATGAAAGGCAGGGAACAGGTAACCTAGGAGGAATACAGAGATACTGTCTAAGCATGCAGAGATGCAGGTAGGAAAATCAAAGCCCAGGAAAAGAATCTTGTGAAGGATGTCAATGGCAATGAGAAGGGCTTTAAGTATATCAGCAGCAAAAGGATTACCAGGGAAAATATGGTTCCACTGCTGAATGAAGTGGTGACCTGACACTAAGGGGACAGATAGCTTCTTTTAGGAATCCTTGATAGAATGATGATGGCACTATTAGCAAGGGTCAGGAGCAGGGAGTACCGGTCACACCCTCTCATGACATCCCCATAGAGAAACTGTTAATAAGTAGGCTGGAGGTGGACAGTGAGGTGGATTGAAAACTGGCTCAATAGACAAGCCCATATGGGGGTGGTGAGTGGAACAAAACCTGCTTGGAGGCTGGTAACTGCTGGTGTACACCAGGGGAAAATACTGGGTCTGATCCTGTTCAATATCTCCATGACTGATCTAAGGCATGGGACAGATTGTAGCCTCAGCAAGTTTACTGGTGACACAAAAGTGGGAGCAGTGGCTGGTACACCATTGTGTTGTGCTGCCATCCAGAGGGACCTCAATAGGTTGGAGAAATGGGCTGACATCAACCTCATGAAATTCAGAAAGTGCATAGACTGGCACCCGAGAAGGAATAAGCACAACCTGGGGGTCATCCATCTGGGAAATTGCTTTGCAGAGAAGTCTATGGGGCCTGCAAGTTGAACATGAGCCAGCAGTGTGCCCTTGACAAAAAGAAGGCCTACAGCTTCCTAGGCTGCAGTAGTAAGAGTGTTGTCAGCAGATCAAGACAGGAGATCCTTCCCTTTTATTGAGCACTGGTGAGGCCATGCCTAGAATACTGTGACCACTTTTGGGCTCTCTTTTGGTCATACTCAACAGAGTTCAAAAAAGGGCAACAAAGATGATTTAGGGGCACGTGGAACTCTCCCATCATGAAAGCCTAAGAGAACAGTGACTGTTCAGCCTGGAGAAGGGAAGACTCAGAGTGATTTTGTCAATGGGTGCAAATATCTGAAGGGAGAGTGTAAAGAAAAGACAGACAGTATCTTCTCAGTGGTGTCCAGTGACAGGGCGAGAAGGAATGGGCACAAACATAAACGCAGGTGCTTCTATCTGAACATCAGGAAACACTTTTTCACTCTGAGGGTTGCTGAGCACTGGCACAGAGTGCACAGAGAGGTTTTGGAATCTCCTTTCTTAGAGATACCCAAAGCTGTCTGAACATGGTCCTTGGCAACTTTCCATAGATGACCCTGCCTGAGCAGGGAGGTTGGACATGATAACCTCAGAGGTCCCTTCCATCCTTAATCATTCTGTGATTCTGTGCTTTATGAGCATGATATCTTTGACACTGGCAGTTTTATAACATTATCAGACAGAATGTTTCTTCTGTGGTCTATAACCTCAACAACACATAACCACAGCTGACAGCTGGCAGCTAAAAAAAAATTTAATTAAGAAATTATTCATCCAATACTAGGTAACCTCTTTACAAAACATCTCCATGCATGAGACAATGAGTAAAAATTGATGTGGAAGTATTTTAGATAATTTATTATGGAAGATAAGTGAATAAAATTTGAATTTTAGGTTCCCAAAACTTAACTGCTAAACATTAGTATAATGTTTGACCTCCTCCTCCAAATAAACCTATTTTTATGTGCAAAAGGAATGCCTACCTGCTAGTCTTTGAATATTTTATTCAAGAACATAAAGGATTACATGTATGTTTCTAAAATTACAATTATTTGAAAGTTGTTTTGTGTTGTAATGATTAAAACACTTTTTTTTTTTTTTTTAACAAAAGGAGTTTACATATAAGTTCATTAACTATTAGTTGAATTAGGACATTTTACTTTTTTATTCAAATGCCCAGAGCTCTAGAGAATTTCAATTTCAAAATTAATCATAGAAACATCAAAAATTTTGAAAAGTAAAACTTTTTTTGATCCAAGGAACAGGATTCTAGTTGTTATAACCTAGAAAGACATATCTTATGTTCTGTTAGTTTTAAATAGTGTTAAAAGATATTGCTGAACTAAAAAATACAGGATACAATTTTAGTCCTATAAATGCTAGCTGCAACGACATTTTTCAAATTGACCTAGAGATCAGACATAGCTTCTGGCTTTGCTGCTCATTAGCAGAATATAATGTTCTCTGTATCAAGCAACAGAAACACATGGTATGATAAACTGGTCATTCACAAAAGATAAATTCTGTTGTGAAACTACCAATAATACAAACAACTCCAAAAAGCAGGACATGTTATATTAAGAAAAAAGAAATGGAAACATTTTAGGGGATTTTTTTTGTTTTCTTTTGTCTAGTTATGCAGCTTTTTATAGATCAACACAATAAAGAATTTCAACATACTATAAAGTACTAAAGATAATGCACTTTCAGATTTGATGCTTGCCTCCAATGCAGTCAAGCTAGTAATTCAAAATGAGATACAATGTTACATCTCATTTTATCATGAATTAAGATTTTGAAGTCTTAGAGGCAGAGAAATCTTTGGTTACTCAGATCACATTTAAACATCAACTCAAATGAAAGCACCCCCTACCAACTGTATCCATTGAACCCTGTACTTGTGTTCACTTCATTAAAATGACACACCAGCACTCAGCCTGTTGAAGAGATGTTAAATTGGATCTTGATATTCCCAGTATATTGTTTTCATGCCTGTTAGATCAGTAGTCTTCAGGGAAATTAGATAAATTTCCCTGAAACTATTTTGCTTCAGTATTATCAAGAACTAAGTTTGTCATATCTATAGTTAGATTCTAAGGAGAAATGTGTGAATACAATCTGGGTAGATATAGATCTGATATGTTGTTACCTCGCCTAGCTGTAAATTAGATATTTATGACTATCCAGAGAGAATGAGAGACAATAAGTATCAAGGATGAAGCTGAATAGCTCTAGGGAAAAAAAAAAAAAAAGAAAAAAAAAGTGTCTTTGAAACAGGGATAGAATTTAATTTAGTTATTTTACGGTATTATTTTAAAAGAAGCTTCAAGAAAAAAGTTGTTTGGTTTTTGTTTTTGTTTTTTTTTTTTATTTTGCATAGTAGATGGATTTTTTTTTTTTACATAAACATGGGAAAAGACTGGTATGAAGAATTTCAGCTCACCTTTTTTCCAATTTATTTGTTTAAAGATAATAGAAATATATTTGCATTTTCTGTGAATTGCTTTCCTTTGAGTTTTTGTTTTGTCATATTTTCAAATTTTAGCATGATGTAAGAAGTTGCTGCCATTCCAGCACCTAATTTTGCAAGAAGTTTGGATATGAAAGTGCTATTACTTTATAATCTGATTTTAGACTCAGTGAAATGTATCAATAAATGAGGTTTACTGCTGTAAATGATATGCTCCCTGTAAATCCCTTTGACTTCAGCTAGTCACCCTGCATAAATTAAAGGGCATAGAATGACTCCCCAAATACATATGCACTAAAGACAGGAAAAGTGTCCCACTGCTCCTGTTGGGATTAAACATCTTGAATAGTTTGTACATATTCATGCTGACAGAAGGATGAATTCTTCTTTTAGTGATATCTGTAAATTTTAAAAATGTGACTTTCTTTGTAAACATAGCAGAAATATGACTTTTTTTTTCAGAATTGGATCAAGGGAGACTTTGGGAGACATTTCAATGAAGCCAGAATTTCAAATGAAATAAAAAATGCCTTGGAAGCCTGAAGAATGTGAGCATACCATGATTTTGTATCCATCTCTGTGTTCAGACTACTGGTTTTTGAGCAATTTTGTCTTTTTTTTTTCTTTTTTCTTTTTTCTTTCCCCACAAAGGAGTTTCTTTTTAGCTACCAATTTCTACTGGTGTGTATTTTGTTGTAAGAAGAATTCAAATGACTAGTCTTTTATGTAAAGGTTAAGTAATATGGAGTCACATCAGTTCTACAGTTAACATTGTACTTGACTTCCTATATTATCTCATTTTTATACAGTTTCCTCTAATTTACCCGAAATAAGACTATTATACCTGAAAAGAATTGAAAATAGGTTAATTTTTACCTTGTTTTTATGGCTGGAAGTAATCTGTCAAAGTATTTCTAAAGTCTTTCTCAACTTTTAAATCTATTCAGCAATGCCTAGATGATTAGCGTACAGTCTATTTTAATGGTCTTACCATGAACAGACATATTTTCTTATTTTGTGCATCAAAGTTCCCTGAGCATGTCTGCTAAATCGAGGAATCCTATAGATATGGAGCAAGCCAAGCAAACAACCTTTTCCAGCCAAGAGTTCTGAAACTTAGTTGTGGTTCCCCTGGATTTATCTGGTCAGAGGCCAGGATTAGGCACATAATTGCCTTATAACTCATTTCCCCACCTCCTCCCTTAACTCGTCCCCGACTGGATACTCATCAGCTCTGTTAACTTGGTGTGGCTGTCTTTTGTTATCTTGCAAAGAAGGGATATAGGGAGATGAGGTCCTGACACACAAGGAAGAATGGAAGAGGCTCTGCTGTGAAACGGTTTTGTTTAGTTCAAGGTCTTATGAAAGAGTTCTCTTTAGGAGACCATACATTCTTATTAGGAATATGTAAAAGTTGTCCATCCAAGCAATTAGGAATACTTTGTCTTGTATCTTCTAACATAATCCTGAATCAACTAAAGGTACAGGATGGGTGACGTATAGAAATTGCCACAAATTGTCCTGTGCAACCACGATTACCTGAAGTGTAGTAAGGATCATGGAGGTTAAGAGTTATTGAAGTACTCTAACTGTAAATCTGCGAAAGGCGTGCATCTTCACAAAGCATGACTACTAAATGAGTGCTGGGTGAATGTAGATAGAAAGCCTTCTATATATCTATATCTGCTTCTGTAGGAACAGTAGGAGTGCTGAGTGCTGTGGTTTGAACTAGACATGTTACCTGAACCTGAGAGTCCAGCGGAGAGCTACAAAGATGATTAGGAGACTGGAGCATCTTTCTTACAAGGAAAGGCTGAGAGAGCTGGGTCTGTTCAGGCTGGAGAAGGCTGAGAGGGGATCTTATCAAGGGTAAGTGTCAAGAGGATGGGACCAGACTCTTTTCAGTGGCAGCCAACAACAGTGTAAAGGGCAACGGGCACAACCTGAAACACAGGAAGGGTCATCTGAATATAAGGAGAAACTTCTTCACTTTGAGGGTGACAGAGCACTGGAACAGGCTGCCCAGAGAGGTTGTGGAGTTGTCTTCTCTGGAGACATTCAAAACCTGCCTAGATGTGTTCCTGTGCAATCTGCTCTAGGTGAACCTACTTTAGCAGGTCCCTTCCAACCCCTGTGATTCTGTGATTTTGTACTATTGTGTGTGCAGTCTGGACTATAAAAAGTTGCAGGAGAAGATTCTGTTGTATTGAGTAATCACAAAGCATAGTGGAAAAAAAAAAAAAAAAGAAAACAACCCCCAAAATTCCAGGAAATTAAGCAAATATGTCTACATATTATGAAAATTCTGTTAGACATTTTAGGCAATCTATTAACCAGCAGGCTCTTTTTCCTGGAGTACAGGAGAGACAGAAATGGAGCCATTCAATATGTACAATCTTGAATCACTTCAGTGACTTGTGAGGGAGAACGAACAGCTTGGGTTGTTTCAAGTTCAGGGAGCATTTCAGGATGTTCAGATAAGAGAAAAAAAGAAGAAAATAAACAATTATAAAATCTTCAGAAGCAACAAGTTTCGTTTGGTGCCTCAAAAAGAGTAATTAACTTGTTTGGAAATTCTTCTGTGGGAGTATCCAACCATCAACACATAGTGGTTTTGCTGAAGATTTCTGACTCAACTGTTCCCATTTCAGTTACAAAGATGTCGCTGGGCTACAAACAAAGGAGAAGCTATTTATAACTACGTGTGCTGGTAAAACCAAGAAAGGTCTGTCTACTCAAGTGCATACAGTCATGCTGAAAGGAAGCACAATCCTATTTACCACATAGAATCAAAACTGACCAGAGTCCTTAAAAAGAACAAATAAGAATAACTTTACTGTAGTGCAAAACTGACCTGTCATATGTTCTGTTTAACTGAAGTGTTGGGAACAATGTATCCCTTCTTAACAGCCTTTCTAGCAAAAGTACTAACATTTTCCCATGAACTGTAGAAATTAAACAATATAAATTTGATGATATGCATGTTTTGATAGGAATTACTGGGAAAGATAGAGAAAAAAATCCAGACAGACTTTAGGAAGAGCTGCAAAGTTTTAAGATTATTAGGATACTTCACAAAAGCAGGTACATGAGTATAGATTTGGGCATTTTATCTGCTGTTAGACAGATGTGAAAAAGCTAGTCACTTAAAAATTGATCGGTGTTTGGTTGGTCATTTTTTAAAGTGTTAGCCCAAAATATATTTATCTAAAGTGCTTAAGTGGTTCAGGACAAAGGAAGAGAGTCCCTAATGAGGCTGTACACCAAGGATTTTTGACTATTTTCTGTTAAGGTCCTGGTAACATCATCCACTCTGATAAACATCAAGATTTAACCAAACAGAAAGAAAAATTGTGAGTCTGCTGCATTGGCTGTTTGGAAGAGATCCTATTTATTTGGCAGCCCAAGGATCAAGCATTCACACAATTCAAATTTTCCATCTTTGAATACTTAACTCTGGCATTTCACTGTCAGTTCCTGAAGCGATGCTGGAAATATGAAGTTGGGTCTCTCCCTTTGTTCTGCTTTCTCTAGGACCCCAGATGGCATTTTTTATTCCTGCAATACCTGTCCTTTCCAATGATCGTGATGACTGTTCTTTTTAAAGGTGTGACATTGTCATTACACTTTATTTTTGAGCTGAAACATCTGGACTATTAGTGAGAAGGTTGGCTGCTGAATTTGCCATCATCTCCTTTTCTGATACCTAGTTAAAACAAAACTGAGAAAATGTCTTCACTCTTTTACTATTCTAAAGGAGATTTTTATATGACTGTCTGGATGAGCTTTCTTCCACCCATTGTAACTGTTTAACTGGCGACATAAATTATAAGTTGTTTTTTTTTTTTAATGTAGTGAATAATAGAATGATTAAAACAAAGAAAATGATCAAAATTTGTGTGACTAATAAAGAAATAATCATACAGATTTCTAAACTATCAACTTAGGTTGTAGAATGTGCCAAAACAAAAGTTCACTCACAAGCAAATCAGTCAACACCTCTGTATATAATCTGGAAGACGAAAACACATCATTTGCACTGCCTCTGTGTAGTACAGACATATGCAAAAATTTCACACTTATGACAGTGGATCCACAAAGTGGCACAATTTGGCCTTACATGTTTCTTTATTCTCCTATTAAATTCTGTATGTCACTTTGTGAACAATTTACAACATGCTGAGAAATTAGCAGGAAGTACTGCCTGGAAAATTTTTTTAGACTGTCTCTAATATTTCAAGAACACTGTGTGTTTCATTACTAATTTCTGTTATTTTTTTAAAACTCTAACACCCTTGAAGGTGAAATATGCCTTTTTGCATTGCTGACATTCATAAGTTTTGAATGAAGAAGGAGCTTCTCCATACTTCCTCTGTAATTCATGGTATTTTGCAACATCACACCTGTTTTTATTACTTTTCCTTTAAGTGGCTATACCATTATCAAATACTTATTAATACAAATTGGACGAAATAAGAATAATAGTAAAACCACTAAATTCTTAGATTTACATCCTCCAGTCAATTTCAGTGTTGGTTTTGCTTAACTGAAAACTACAGAAATGAACTTTCTGAAGCTTCTTGACAATTTTTTAGGACTCCTGAAATATAATCTGCATGGACAGACCCTTGTGTCTGCATAGCAATGTCCTGGATCAAATGGATTGTTAAACAACCAAGGACATAATAACAAACCTTTTCATCAGTAACTTTTTGATGGAATCGTATTTTTCTCTTTGTCTTATTGTCCCAAGGCTCAGAGCACTTGCATCTTTCATACAGCTAGACAATTTTCTGAAATGGCACTTTGCAACATAATTTTCTAAACACATAGAGTCCATAGGGCTAAGAAAATAGAGCCTGAGAATATTTTCACAGATACAGCTCAGATTAACTTTATGGTAGATACAGATGATTTGAGGTGTAAATTAAAATGTTATGAATGCTAGAAATATTTAGGAGAAACAGTCCTATGTAATAAAGTAATGAAGCATGCTCATCTTCAATGCTGCTGTCTTGTCTACTCACACTTAAAACACTTTCACAACACAAATATTCAGTCTATAAAGTTTGGGATTTTTTTTTCCCGTGTGCTTGATAAAACCATAAGTGTCCTCTGATAGTACTGAAATGCACAGAGACTGTCCAATGTTTAATAAGAATTCTTTCACTCACATATGTCACCATTTCGCGATGTTTCTGACATCAGCTTGCTTACATTTCAGTGTCAGTTGCAGGAGACTCCATAGGTGTAATTAATAGAAGTTCCTTCAGATATAGCGTTCTGTTCCACAATGATGAATCTAAATTTTAAGGTAAATTTTTTGAGTAAAACAGATAAAAGGGAAAGAAAAATAGAACTGATACAAATTCTCTTTACAAAGATCCTGTACTAGTTTTCAAGATTATATGTCAATTTAAAGCAGCACTATCAAACTTTGTAAGTAACAGCTAAAGAGAAGATTGCAGTACATCTCGTTTAAAGTCATGTTTTCATGTCTTCCTTCAAGAAGAAAAAGCATTAGAACCTATGATGAGGTGACACACTATGCTTTAAAGTGATTGTTCAAAATGTTCTTAGGAAACAACATTTTCAGGTTTCAGAATCAAGGATGATATACTAAATATTAGTATTATCTCTGTGATGTAACCTGGATACTGTGCTGGTTATGTGAATGTCCTTGTAAAATTCATAAGTATTTAGGTAGTAGAAGCTTCACTGGAATAAATGCTAGATCCTAAGTAATCAGAGGTTTGGGCTTCAATTTTTATGTTTTGGTGCCTTTTTTTTTTTATGTGATTGTATCTGATTTCTGTGAAAGGCAGGCATTGGCTATATTTCTCCTGTCTGCAGACAGATTTAAGGTACATGGAGTTTTTTTTGCTCTGTTCCTTACAGCTTATAATATAAAGCAGTGGCCTTCCACATTGTTATAGTGAATCTTCAAAGTAGTACAGCTTTGTTTTCTTAATTTTCTTTTTTGTTTGCTTGTTTTAGTTTTCTACTTTTTTTTTTTTTTTTAGTTCATGTGCAGTTCTCCTCAAGATTTAAACAGATGCTATTGAGTTTGATCATTTTGAGTGGCAAATTACCATAACATGACGAGATTATTTTTTTTATATACAGATAATCACTGCTGATATTAAAAATAATTAAGCAAGTGAAGTAATTATCATGGTGTGACTTTCCAAGTTGTAGGTTAACTGGAAAATAATTCAGGATATCTATAATGTTCTTATATGGGAAAAGGGGATGATTTTTTAACAGTGAAGTAGATTAAACTGAAATAGTGCAACTGATATAGAAGAGTAAAGATCACCATAGCTTAACAGTTAGAGAAGGATTATGGAGTTTGTGATGTAGAGGTAATATGGTGTCCCTTGACACAGGGAGAGAAAATTGCAGTGTCACTGACAGTGCAGAAAAGTGATTAAAATATCTCAGCGTAACACAAGGACTGGCTTACCTGTTTTCAAGAAAAGAAAGAATGCAATGGAAAAATTTGATTAGTACATCCACACAAATATTTTAAAACTATGGCTGCAATACAATAATATGAAGTCAGCAGTGCAGTACACTCCAACAGCAAATTAAAACTGTATACTGGACATGAATAGGGACAGAGCCAGGACATAAAGGGGAGGGATTATCCTCTCCTACTCTGCATTAATTAGACCACATGGATATTGCATACAGTTATGACTCTCAAATATGGGAAGGACAAGGACAAACTGGACTGGGTTCAGTGGATGTCACTGACACAATGGGGCCCAGAGCCCCTGTCTGGTCAGGATCAGCTATGGAACCAGGCCTGGTTCAGCTGGGAGAAGGGATGGCCTCAGGGGCACCCAGCAGTATGTCCAGCATCACTGGGACCTGATGGAGGAGTTGCAGCCAGGCTCTTCACAGTAGTGCATGGCAGGAGTTTGAAAGGCAGAGGCACGAGCTGAAACACGAAGCTCAGGCTGGAAATAAGAGGTAGTCTTTTCTCCAGGAGGACATCCCAACAATGGAACACATTGCCCAGAGGCATTGTACCATTTCCATCAAGACCCAACTGGACAAAGCCCTGTGCAACCTGGTCTGAATTAAGGGTCAAACCTGCTATGAACAGGAGAGTGGGCTAGAGACCTCCCAAAGTCCCTTACAAAGAAAATTATTTTATCATTCTAAGACCATTAATTAGGGAAATAAATGGTAATGGCTGGTCATTTATTTCCATTATTCCTTTCACAATGCAAATTATTTTATATTAAGCATTCTTTGGCTGTGGTGTATGAGCTGGACATTCTATTGACAAAGCAATCTTTGTAGATTTGTTACCAGGTCTTGCGTATTCTGGGCACATCACATGCATTAGTAAGAAAGGGCAGGCATTCTTCACTACATCCTGATTAAAAGAAGGAAAGCAGTTAAAAGAGTAGCTTAAGAAGCTACAATAAATGGATAAAAAGAAGTCGAGGAAGGGAAAAGGAATTAATATTGTAGGAGATTTAGAAGTTGCTAACCACTAGACTCCAGTTCTGTTAATGGTACCAAATCTTCAGCATTCAATGCTGTATCAGGTTTACACTGCACACACAACTGTAATAGAAAATAACACTAATGATAAAGGAAGAATTTAATCTTGATCTACCCTGTAGGGACCCAATGCTGTGGCAGAGTTTAACTGCTACAAGTGCAAGGTCAGTTCCTATCTGCTGAGGATCTTTCTTAGTCTAAATTTTATTTAACCTGAGCAGCAAAACGAGAGCAATGTTTCTGTGATTAAAAAAAAAAACCAAAAACAAGAGGGGAAAAAAAAGCATAGAACATTGTAACATTGACATAATTTATTATGCTGCATGGAGCTGAAATAACAAACAAGATGTAGGTATTATATTACTGCCAACTATACAACTGCTGCTTTGCACCTGTTCCAGGGCCTGGACAGGGAGCTGTTTCCCTGTATAGGTACAGCCACTGTTGGAAGGATGCTTTTTCCTGATCTACTCAAAATAAACTCCTGGCTCGAGGACTTCAACCCTAAAACTGAATCTGTCCATTCTAGTTCCTGACACTTGAGTTACACCAATCCTCCTATATCTCAGTCCTCTGGGGAAACCCTCCTAATAGCAGCTTCCTGAAGGCAAAAGTTGAAATCTTTGTCTCAACAAAACATATAGTAGTTTTGCCTTTTGTCATTGAGGCTAGTGTTTTATCTCCATTTCTGCCTTTCATCAATTTGATTTTTTCATCAATTTACTGTTGCTGTGGTTCTTCTAGGTTTTGTTTTCTTTCTTGGATTATATTGTGACAGCTATTTTAAACGTACATTACACCTATGGTGCATAATTTGTTTCAGAAACCTTGTAAAATGTATTGCTTTGCAGAAACAGTAACAACTAAAAATCTACTTTCTCATCTTAATTTTTGTAACAAAACAAGGAAATAAAACACAAAGTAATGGAGCGGGAGGTTCAGTGGAGTTGGAGGATTTCTTTTCACTATTGAGACTTGAGGACAGAATACCATAATAAACTACACATATTCATCCTCATGGCTGGAAATTTTTATTTGTTTTGTTTGTTTCTCTCTTCTTTGCTCTTGGAGTGTTGTAAAGGACACACCACTAATTTTGAACACATTGAAAAAAAAAACCTGCTAAACACTAGCAATTAGCCATCAAGACCTGGAAACTAGCAGCAGAATATGCAGACACATGCATGTGTGCAGGGTTACCTATGACGAATTTGATCCAAAAAGAGTAGTTTAGTTATTACAAAATATGATACCTAGAGAAATAAGTATTTTAGTGTTGGAGTGAAAAAAGGTAATGCACAAAGGCAGCAGCTTACACAACATGGTATCTCATGATAGATGAATCTGGATAGTGTCAGGTCACCCTATTATGCTACTGCATTATGGATTACTTCTCATTGCTAGTCATGAGCCTTGAGGGTCAAAAGTCAGTTAGTAAAGAATTTGTTAGAAGTGATATTATGGTCTTTTCATTAAAATACAATGTAAATTTCTTAAGACTCTGCCTTTGTGGGTGCAGTAGGAGAGAGGCCTTAGATAGGTAGGGAAATGACTTGAGTCAGCCTTGAGAAATTCAGCTGATCCAGGGGTGCTTACTGGCCCTCTGAATATGCTCCTTCGTTTCCAAATGGTTTGATGGCTAAGAAGCGCAACTGAAATGTAACATTGCTGATCTTCATTCAGGCAATATTAGCAAATGCCAGTCGGTCTCGCTTTTACAGGTAAAGAATGTAGGAAACTAATTTGTTACAATAGTGAGAAAATTCATGAAAATTAATGCAGTAGATATATTCATATTCTGTCTCTTGTTCTACAATTCATACCATCACTACCATGGAAAATATTCTGGGCTGCCTCTACATTAATTTTGAACTTCTTTGCAGACATCTATTGTAAAATTAAGATTATTGTCTTCAGTGAATGAAATGTACTGCCTCAAATAGCTCACATACATAACTTAAGATCGTAGTATCATAGAATAGTTTGGGTTGGAAGAGAACTTCAATGGTCAGCTAGTCCAACCTCCCTGCAATGAGCAGGGACATCTTGAACTAGATCAGGTTGCTCAGAGCCCCGTGCAGCCTGGCCTTGAATGATTCCAGGCATGGGGCATCTACCACCTCTCTGGGCAACCTGTTCCAGTGTTTTACCACCCTCTTTGTAAAACATTTCTTCTTCATATCTAGCCTGAATCTCACCTTCTTTAGTTTAAAACCATTACCCCTTGTCCTAGCACAACAGGCCTTGCTAAAAAGTCTGTCCCTATCTTTCTTAAAGGCCCCCTTTAACTACTGAAATGCTGCAATAAGGTCACCCTGGAGCCTCATCTTCTCCAGGCTGAACAACCCCAACCCTCTCAGCCTGTCCTCACAGGAGAGGTGTTCCAGCTCTCTGATCATTTCTGTGACCCTCCTCAGGTCCATATCTTTCCTGTACTGAGGGCTCCAGAGCTGGATGCAGTACTCCAGGTGGGGTCTCATAAGAGTGGAGCAGGGGGGCAGAATCACCTCCCTTGACCTCCTGGCCATGCTCCTTTTGATGCAGCCCAAGATGCAATTGGCCTTCTGGGCTGCAAGCACGCATTGCCAGCTCATGTCCAATCTTTCATCCACCAGTACACCGAAGTCCTTCTTGGCAGGGCTGCTCTCAATCCCTTCATCCTCCAGCCTGTGTTGATACCAGGAGTGTGCTCTGACCCATGTGCAGGACCTTGCACTTGCCCTTGCTGAACCTCATGAGGTTCACACGGGCCCAGTTCTTGAACTTGTCCGTGTCTCTCTGGATGGCATCATGTCCCTCAGGTGTGACACCTGCACCACTCAGTTTAGTGTCATTCACAAACTTACTGAGGGTGCACTCAGTCTCACTCTCTATGTCAGTCATTAAGATATTATTATAAATAGTATCGGTCCCAATACAAACCCCCAAGGATTACCACTGGTCACCGGTGTCCATCCAGACACTGAGCCATTGATCATTAGTTTCTGGATGTGACCATCCACCCATCTCTTCATTCACCAAATAATCCTTCTATCAAATACATACCTCTCCAATTGAGAGAGAAGGATGTTTTGGGGGACCATGTCAAAGGCTTTACAGAAGTCCAGATAGATGACACCCATAGCCCTTTCTTTGTCCACTAATGTAGTTCCTCCATCGTAGAAGGCCACTAGGTTGGTCAGGCAGGACTTGCTCTTGGTGAAGCCATGCTGGCTGTCTCGCATCACCTCCCTATCCTCCATGTGCCTTAGCATAGCTTCTAGGAGAATCTGTTCTATGGTCTTCCCAGATGCAGAGGTGAGGCTGACAGGTTGATCGTTCCCAGGATCCTCCTTTCTACCCTTTTTAAAAATGGGTGTGATGTTTCCCTGTTTCTAGTCACCAGGGACTTCACCCAGCTGCCATGACTTCTCAAATATCACGGAGAGAGGCTTGACAAGTACATCAGCCAGTTCCCTCAGGACTCTAGGATGCATCACATCAGGTTCAATAGATATATGTATGTTCAGGTTCAGGTGGTCACGAACTTGATCTTCACTTCCAGTGGGAGGGACTTTGCTCCCTCAGTCCCCAGTCCCCATCTTGTGGTTCATCCACTCAAGAGGTGCAGGAAGAGAGCTTGCCAGTGAAGACTGAGGCAAAGAAGTTGTTGAGTACTGCGGCCTTCTCCTTGTCCATTGTTACCAGTTTATCAGTCTTGCTCATCAGTGGAGATACACTTTCTTTGACCTTGCTTTTCTGATTGACACACCTGTAGAAGCCCTTCTTGTTATTGTTTGCATCCCTTGCCAAGTTCAGCTCCAGCTGTACCTTGGCCTTCCTGACCCATATCTTCACAACTCCTATAGTCTTCCAAAGATCCCTGTCCCTGCTTCCATCGCCTGTGCGTTTCCTTCTTTCCCTTTAGTTTGACCAGCAGGTCTCGACTCAGCCATGCCAGTCTCTTGCCTTCCTTACCTGATTTCTCACACTTGGGGACTGAGAGCTCTTATGCTCTATGGAAAGTGTTCTAAAAGATCTGCCAGCTCTGCTCTGCTCCCTAGTCCCTGGGGGCAGTTTCTCAAGGGGTCCTCTTGACTAACTCCTTGAAAAGCTGGAAGTTGGCTTTCCTAAAATTCAGGATCCTGGACTTTACTCTTCACCTATCCCACGTCCCTCAGGACTGTGAACTGCACAAGTGTGTGATCACTGCAGCCCAAGCTGCTTCCCATCTTGATGTTCACCAATTAGCTTTCTTACAATGGTAACCATCAGGTGCAGTACTGCATCCCCCCTGGTAGGGCTGTCTATTACCTGGCTGAGGAAGTTATCCTCAATGCATTCCAGGAGTCTCTTGGACTGCCCACAGCTCACCACGCTACTTTTCCAGCCAATGTTGGGGTGGAAGTCCACCAGCAGGACAGGAGCCTGCAAGTGTGATGCCTCCTGTAGACTACAACTATAGTCTTTCCCTGATTGGACTCTGCCTATAGTAGACACCAATCGCAATGTTTCCTTGGTTGCCTCAGCCTCTGATTCTTACCCATAAGCCTTCAGCCTGCTCAGGGCTATTCTTCAGAGACAGCTCTTCACACTCTATCCATTTCTTGATGTAAAGGGCAACCCCTCCACCATTTCTTCTTTGCCTGTCCATTCTGAACATCCTGTAGCCATCAATAGCCACAATCTAGTAATGTGATCTGTCCCACCAAGTTTCAGTAATGGCCACTAGGTCAAAGCTTTCTGTGACTGCCACATGACTTCAAGTATGGCCAACATATAACAAATCTTTAGTGGGTAAAATCTGTTCAGGTAAAATCTGCTTAGGTAAGGTCTGCCTTGGTTTTTGCACATCTGGCATGTAGTACTTTATTATCATGCAGTAGATTACTGAGAAGCACACCTCTGCAATTTAGTTTTTTTCTAGGATTACACAGACTGTCAAGAAAACCAAAATTGATGTTCTTATAACCTGTTCTTACTTCGCTCAACTAGAACACTGTAGGTCCTGAGCTCATACAGTCTTGAAAGCCTTATACTCTCATTTACTTCAGAGGAAACTGAAGGGTCTAAGACCTCAGTGTGCTAAGTCCTTAGAACTCCAGTAACTTCACACTTTATGAGTTTCCCATTCAGTTACAGATGTTAAAACTCTAGTGTTTAAGCCCTTCAGAAAGGGTATTAAACTAGCATCTAAGCCTTTTAAAAGGGTGTCTGTATGTATAGTGTGGTGAGTTGACCTTGGCTGGACACCAAGTGCCCACCAAGCCACTCTACCACTCCCCCTCCTCAGTTGGACAGGGGAGAGAAAATATAATGAAAGGCTTGTGGGTCAAGATAAGGACAGAGAGAGATCACTTACCACTTACGAACATGGGCAAAACAGACTCAACCCAGGAAATTTAATATATTTTATTGCCAATCAAATCAGAGTAGTGTAGTGTAAAACCAAGCTAAATCTTAAAGAAACCTTTCCCTATCCCTCCCTTCTTCCTAGGCTTCTGATTTCTCTACGTTCACCCCCTGAGTAGTGCAGGGGGTTGAGGAATGGGGCTTGCCATCTGTTCTTCACATGTTATGTCTGCTGCTACTTCTTCCTCACACTCTTCCCCTGCTCCAGTGTGGGGTTCCTCCTGTAGGAAACAGTCCTTCCTACAACCTTCTCCAACATGAGTCCTTCCCATAGGTTGCAGTTCTTCATTAACTGCTCCAGTGTGGTTTTTTTCCATGGGGTGCAGTCCTTCAGGAACAGACTGCTCCAGTGTGGGTCCCCCACAGGCTCACAAGTCCTGCCAGAAAACCTGCTCCAGTGGGCTCTCCATGGGGTCACAGCACCCACATGCTCTGGCATGGGGTCCTCCCTGGGCTGCAGGTGGATATCCTCTCCACCAGGGACCTCCATAGGCTGCAGGGGAACAGCTGGCCTCACCACAGTCTTCACCACAGGCTACAGAGGCATCTCTGCTCTGGTGCCTAGAGCACCTCTGCCTTCTTCTCCACTGACCTTGGTGTCTGCAGAGTTGTTTCACGTATTCTCATTCCTGTCTTCTGGCTGCTGTTGGCAGCAGTTTTTCCCACTTCTTAAATATCTTATTGCAGGGGCACTACCACCATTGCTGATGGGCTCCACTTTGGCCAGTGATGGGTCTGTCTTGGAGCCAGGGACATTGGCACCATTGGTGTTTCTAGCAGCTCCTCACAGAAGCCACCCCTGTAGTGTCCCCACTACCAAAAACTTGCCATACAAGCCCAATACAGTATTGGTTATATATTTGACAAAATAAAACATATTCCTTGCTGATGAAGAATTCAATCCATGGTCATCTTCTTCCTACTAGTTTCTGATTTTTCCACAATCCCAGAGAACATATTTCTATAAACCAATGAGAACATGCACATGAAAGTGAAGACAAAGAATCTCTCCCCAGCTCTAACTTCTCTAATGTAAACAGTTTCCTTTGAGACTAAGCAAGTCAGAATGCTTGATCCAAGCCATCAAACTTCTTTAGCTTTCATAGAATGCAGTGTGCAGACCGTCCCTTTTCCTACCTAAACCAGAACTTTTCGTTTACCTTTTTGCCCTATATCAGGTCCAGTTCCTTTTGTGGACTTGACTTTCCTCATAGTAAGCTAAAATAGTATGTTTATTTCTTGTCAAGCTTACAAATAAGTCTTGAAAAAAATAACAGTTAAACTAGCTAAATGAGAGCAAATAGCATTATAATCAATGCAATATCCAATTTCAACTATTTGATTTTGGAAATACTTTTTTAAAAAAATAAAGAAATGTGCTCTAAATTTGTAAATTTACACTTGTATTCAGATCGGTATGCCAGGATTATGGTTCAGAAATCCAGTTTATTTCAGTAGAATTTGTAGGGATTAAGGACTGTGAATGTTGTCTTGCAAACCTGGGAGTTGAGTCTTCCACATGGGTGTGGCTGGAGCATATATATATGAATACAAAGTAGATAGAGACTATTTCCCATATGACACATTGAAAGTTAGTGGGACTCATGTAGCTAAACCTTCCCAAGCATTAACATTTATCCTTGATGTCCTGAATTGGAAATAGAGTATATACAGATTGTGGGAATTCCTGCCATAAAATCAACGCAGAGCAAGAGAAAGACTGGGAGTTGTGCTTTTGACTTGTCCATTAGACTCTCTGTATCAATCAAAACCTTAAAACCTATAATGCCTGTTTTTTTGTAATAAATACATTTGCAATTCAGTCTTATGAACAATAACTATAATTATCACACAGAACCAAATACATAAAAAAAAATCAGGGATTGCTTAATTTGAGATTTTTTAGAATTGATATGTGCTTCCTATACGTGTAGTATGTGAGTAAGGCTGCTATATAGCTGACAGTATCCAAATTATATGCAAGTTAAGTTTTCACAGACACACTCAAAATCACATTTCTGCTATAAAATGATTAAACACTTTTCTGGCTCACATCACATTCAGCAATGTATGGGTAGTAAAACATCCATGGAAACAAACTGTCCATGGATATTTAAAACTGAATTACCCATTTTCATGAATATTTGATCTGCTTATTACCTGTAAAATGCTTCAGGATTTGTTGCCTGTAATTTGAATTTATTAAAGTGCTAAAGGCAAGGCTCTGTGTGGCAGGAAGGGCTATAGTTCTGGGAAAAATATGAGAATTGTACATTGTGTAAAATTTACCTAGATAGACAGTCCAAGATTATAGACTTCGTTTGATATTACGTTTCTGTGGCACATGAACCAAAATGTTTACATGACAGAAAAGCCTAATTGTCCTGCTGAATTGGCATACATCTGATCAGCATGCATATTTGCTGAGATTACTATCTTACTTTTGATTCTTTCAAAACTAAAAATTAAAATGCAAATAAAGTGTTTCTGCTATACTCAAAGAATTATATTCTTCAACAGATGATGGTAACTTACAGGGGAAGTGGAAATGGCTACAGAGTATAAATATTGTAGACATAAAATCCATTGCATCGAGAAAGGATTATCTGATTGAATAGAAGAGATAATAACAGAAAACAACTGCAGGACATCCTTTCTGTGAAGTTGCTTAGAAGTGTCGTTAGCCAAGAGTCTACCTTACAGTAGAATGTAAAATTCATGTTTTTAAATGGAAAGAAGAAAATTTATTTCAGATTTATAACTTTTTCTGGTGTTTTATTTTCTAATACAGATAGTGTAAGTCCATATGGAGAAAAGAGTAAAGCCAGAAGTCACATTAACAAAAATATATTCTCAATTTTAGATCCATTGTTGAAATGCAGCAAGAATCTGTTTAAAGTTTTTGAAAAGACAAAAAAACATTTCTTACCCATATGTTATTAATAGTACTATAAGGTTATTAATAATGTTTTTACCCATTAAAATGTACTAGGTGTATCCTTTAGGGACTTTTTTTTTTTCCCTGCCTCTGAAAACATCTGTGTTATAGTGAAAGGTAACTTCCAAATAACATTAATACTCTTTTGAAGCTTTAGCTTAATCCTTATCCATAATCATTAAGTAGTCTACAAAGACTACTTAAGTGTAGACTGCATGTAACATTCACAAACAAATTAGTTCAGTTAGTGGTTGCTCTCTCTCATTTTTCTGTTCTTTTTTTCCTTTCTTTTACATTCACATCTATATTAGAAAAAAATAATTCTCCTCATTCCATATTTTAATTGTTAGAGAGAGTACCTAGGTCTTGAAAGATTAAAGATTTAATACCTCAGTTTTCCTAATACAATTTTTATTTCTAGTAAAAGATCAAAGGAGAACAAAGCCATATGAAACACTTTCTTATTCAAGATTGTCATTATATAGCAGATGCCAGGAAAATAAAAGCTAAAACTTAATTCAGACCCAAAATATTAAGTAGGTATAATTTAACAGTACTAAAAATGCTTATTAAAAGGAATACAGCTTTTTAAAGCAGTTGCCTATAATATACGTTTCTTATACAACAGCACAGACTAGTGGCTTTGGCATGTCAGCGAGTTTGCCTTGTTCTCTTCAGTATTGAAAGAAGATGGCTAAAATCAGTGTGTAGAAAATCCCAGTGTAAGTAGGAGAAAGTTGCTTTACAGAAGCAAGTATTACAAAACACTGTTTCTACTATACTAAGAAGCAAGGGACAGTCAAAGATATGCTGTTTAGCAGTACATGTTTTTAGGGGAAGAAACAGGTCATGACAGTAAAACAAACCTTTTTTAAATCTTTTTTTTCTAATTTATTTAAGAAAAACATCCATTTTATTAACAGACAGTAATTATATTTATTTTTGATTATTTGTCTGTTTGTTTCAATTCATGCATGGCCCCTAACAGGTCTGGCCACTTCACAGAATAGACTGGACACAGGAACTAAATGAAAAGTTATAATACAAAGTGACAAATTATTTATGCTATGATAGATTGAACCTGTCTTGCATGTTTTTTACACTTATTTACAATAAATAATTTTTTCCAGACTGCTTCTATTTCTCATTTTCATACAAAAGTGTGTCACAGATTCATACAATGTTACATAAAATTACAGAGAAGATGTTTTTCCAAAGCTTTTAATCATTTGACATTTCTAGACAAAAGGTTTGCATAAGATTTATCTATGCATGTTTTGAATTTTTGTGTACCCCTGACATTTAGTCTCTTCTTAAGTCTTCTAGAAGTCAGAAAAATATACTTACAATTAAGGTTACCAACTTATCATGAATATAGGAATTTTGATCATAAAGGTTATATACAGGTTACTGTACCTGATTTCTCACACATCTTCCTATGTTGCCTCGATACAGATTATCTCTGTTTTTCAGTTAGCCCAAGCACAGTATCACACTGATGTCAGTGTACTTGCTTCAGGTAACTTGGGTGCTCTTTGAGCATTATTTTTCTACCTTTCTTCCCATTAAGATGCATTCCACTTTTGGAGAAACAATTTTTTTCCTTTCTTTTCTTTCTTCCCCCCCTCCCGCCCTGAAATTATCCAAATAACACCTAGAAAAAGCTCATGTGGCCCTACAGAGACATAAGAATATTTTATATATATATATATATAGTCAGCTCACAGGAAGCTGCCAACTATGGAAAAATAACTGCAAATTTTGGACTTTCTGGAATCTAGCTCATGCACAGGGAAAACATATTGCTCTTGCCCATCAGAATAAATTGAAAAAAATGGGAGGATGTGTGTCTCTGTGTGTGCATTTAAAAACAGATCTCCCAGCACATCTTGTCTGTGTCAGTCACTTTAAAGCTGTTGGCAACAGGGTAATGAACTCTGGACCTAGAGACAAAGTTAAAGTTAAGGCTTCATAAATAATCGCTGTGATTGAAATACCAGTGTGCTGAATTTAACGACTGCTATTTGCAGCTTAGAAATGGTCACTGTCATGAAATGTAAAAGACATGAAATGTAAACCCCAAGCCTAGGAGGAAATAAACACTTCACCTTGCACTTTGAATTATGTTTTCTTCCTACAGCAAATGCTTCAGGCATGGTAGCCTGAAATTAATCTGTCGTTTGACTACCTAATCATAGTTACTGTTCACCACAGTCCTCAACTGTCTATTTATATTCTTTGTTCTGTAACTAGCCAACCATTACACACTGTACGCCTTTGTCTGATTTCAATATTTCCAAGTGGTTCAACTGGCTTGACATCCTTATCCTAGCTGGTCCCATTTCCACTCTAGCTTTCATTGCAATTTCTTCCCAGTTTCAGTAACTTCTAAGCAAATGCAAATAGGTTAATGTAATGACAATATCAATAGAGTTTGCTAGCCTCAAAATAGCAAATAGAGACTAACCATGAAATCTTCTCTCTTTCTTGGTAGACTATAGAGGCCTGTAAGCATTCTGGTTAATATTTGTGATTGTGGGAGGCTGAGTACTGATGTCCATGTCACAGTTCATTCTGAACCATTCAACATTCAACGTGGCTGTCATTAAATCTTCAGCAGGCTAGTATAAAATTGATGTTTAAAGGCCTTTAGCTGGAAAGGAGTACTCAGTGTTGTCTGAATTTGGGACTATGCATAGCTGACACAGAACAGAGAATGAAGACAGAAAAGCTCATCAGAAATGTCCAGTGCTATGTAAGCTACATGTTACTGCTTACTCTACATTCAGCATCAACATGACTTTGCAGTGCTAACTACTGATGTGTATTTTGTGACCTAATCAAAGGTGTCTCAGCAGGAGGACAAAACAAGTGCGGTTTTTATTTGTTGGTTTGTTTGCTTTGTTTTCTGTTTATTTTCTGGAAATGCCAACTCTAACAGAAAGCTGGGTATGCACTGTGAGGTCCCCCCTACCTAACCATAACATATGCTTTATTTTTTTTTCCCCTAAAGATAGTATTTTAACATACATTCATGAAATTTATGCTATAAAATTAAACAAATGTTTTTGCACAGAGACCTCTTTGTCTTTAATTTCCTCCTCCCTTTTCATCTTTTCATCTCCCACTTTTAGGAGTGTTTATGACATCTAGTGTATATTTATCAGTCTGTTTTAGTTATCCAGTCCCCTATTCAGACAGATTTAGGTCTATATATTTTCATAACTTTACAGTCTTGATGCCATTCGAATAATGACCATTTGCATGGTTACACAAATGTTATGCACCTAAATTTCGGCAATGGTAAGAGTTTTAATCTTTCATTACTCATATAAAATCACTATTTGCTTAAAGTTGAATCAGGAAAGGAATCCTCCCAGAAGATGGCAGTAGCTCTCCACCTACCCCAGCTATGACTAAAAGTTTGTAGCCCTCCTAAGCAGAAACTCCTATTAAAGTCCTTTTCCCGCCGGTGGCTAAATTGCTTACACAAGCTATTCTTTTTCAGCTTTACTTTTTAAAAAGACCAAGCACAACAGTTATCACTAAGTCATCTGCAACTAGCCAAGACAAGCGGCATCTAACTCCTATATCATAATTAATTCGCCATATTGATAATTTGGATAAAGGAAGGTGGATCAAAATTGTAGATAAATGTGCATTCAGGTGACAGGGCTCTGCTACTTAAGTTAACTTTGCAGCTGCAAGAACCTGAAGCTAGTCTGGCTTTTACCCAGCATCTGTAAAGACTTCCTTGCAGTGAACTTGCCATTCCTAACTATTCTGCTTACTTGACACATTTGTATTATAAGTGGTATTGGACAGGATATACATAGTCTCCCTAAAGGAGAGTCTTGCTCTGACATTCTTCTCTAGTCACAAAAGGTCACAATATCTTCCTGTTAAAGGGAATATCAAAATAGAATATTTAGAAAGAAGCCAATTAACTCAAATTCAGTGTATGCTGAGCTTCCTATAAATAATGGAGGGATTTTATTTTAAGTCTGCCTTCTTTTCTTCTCCTGCTGAAAAATAAGTGCAACTACTCAGATAGCAATTGCCTGTGGCTCTGTCCTACAGCTTATTCAGCTATGCATAGGCTTAACTTTGTCATGCAAATAATCCTTCTGCAGTAGAGCTCCTTGTTTAACTATACCTTAATACATGAATAAGCCTGTTTAGGATCCAGATGTAGCTGACTACAATTAAATTATTGTTGTGCATCAGAAGCATGTTCAAAAATACATATATAATCAAGGGATTATATATATAACGCTGCCACTGCCATCTATTTCCTTGTTATTTGATATTTAAAGAACTTGTAAGTAAAGCTGGCTGATGGAACAGAAATCTAAGCGAATCCTAAATTATTCTGAGTTTCTTTAGTGACAAATATGAGAGATAAAAAATGCCCTTACTTTAAACCAATGCAGCTATAATCCAGATTTCAACATGACAGTTAATACTACAAAGCACTTTATCTGCTGAAGTTTTTATTTTGCTTTGAGTCTAAAAGGACATTGCATCTTTTTACCAAATATGATTAAAGGACTTACATTAGAAAATACAAATTTGTATAAAAATACTATGAAAGAGATTTCAATTACCTGACGACAGACAATTTCTTGCCTATGTTGTATGCAAGATGGATGTACCAGGGAAAGAAATCACTAAAAGTGCACTGACAACCATAGAATAATCTTTTCTATTTTTATACCTTTTTGTAATACAAACATGACTGTCTGTTAGTTTTCTTTTTTATTATTATTTTTAATTCCATAAAGACAAACATACTTTGCTTGCCACATATGTTCAGAAGACTTCGGGGGATTGCTGGCCCTTTTGCTTTTAACCTCCAATTGCTGCTATTGCTTATGCTCTAAGATGACCTGTATCAATTGACTGTAGAAATGTGTTATATTCAGAAAGGGTTAGAGAGACAGGGTGCTATTGTGTTATGATATGAGAACACTTTGGCTTTCCTTTTGTTAAATTGTCCTTGGGAACTTTGGCTTCACTCAGTCAGTATTGTACTACGTGATGGCTTCAAAGGACTTAAAGTGAGGATCCCGATTTTCTAACACTCAAGAGTTTTTGTGGCAGGGAATTACATTTGTATGTTTAAATTTTTGAAAAAATATACTGTATATTATAACAGTAGTACATTCAACATTATCTTTATATTCTACAGAACATAACTTTCTGGATATGTACATATTTGACATTTTCCATAATATGTCAGATGTTTTATTTAGACAATAGTTCTTCGCTTATGGAAAAAGTAGAATCATAGCACAAAGGGAAAGGTTTACTGTACTGCTGCTCCAGGATACATTTGATAACTCATTATTGATGTGTGACTGGAAGAAATAATTGCAAAATTTTCAGGGTTTGGTTTGCGGTTCTCCCCTCACCCTGATGACCTTCAGCTCAGCTGTAGCTCCACACAGCTGGGGCACAGCTCCAGGCGCTTGGCCAGGCCCCATTGCACCTGGTGTTAGTGGAGTCGCAGGGGTAAACATTGGCACAGCGGCAGGGCAAAGACCCATGGTGCCCGACTGTGGCCTCTAGCACTGCTGTGCATCCTGGCCCCGTGGTACCCCACTTGAGGGGTCTGTGGGGCAGTCTCTGTCACAACCATGGTGCCTAACCGCCATGGCTTGGCCTTAGGACACAGTCTCCACCCGCAACTTGGGGTTCCTGCTGCAGGAGTGGGGCAACCTCTGGTGAAGAAGCTGGGAGCTGGTGACAGACCAGGTTGGGCAGAGCCATCCCTGTGGGGTGCAGCCCCCTGGGGTGGGAGACAGCCAAGGGAGACAAGGAGGCAGGACGATGTGGCCTGGGTCTGTTCGCAGCAGTGAGGGTTGCGGAGGGCCCTGGCAAGATCTCAGTGCCCTTCTGTGGCAGCAGGCTTTGCATCTGTCCAGGCTTCAAGGGCTGCCCCAGACCCAGACATCCTGGGCCCACCCTGGCTGCTGCTTTTGCCTCAGCCTATGATAAGACTGCCAGGAACTTCTCTCTCATGAAGAACACACACGAAGATTTATATTAATATTACTAACACTTATATTAATAGACAAGGGCAGTACTATCTGCCCTACTCTTTTTTTTTTTTTCCTACAATTTAGGAACTCTTTTTACAGCTTGGTTTCCAACAGCATTGGAATAGAAATTGGTAAACTTTGTCAAATACAAGGTAGCAACTTCAATGCCATTCTAATAGATGAGAAAGGGTTAAACACATTATCACTTTATCTCTCCAGAGGGGAGAAATTTTACTAGAGCTTAAATCTCCAACACACAGCAGCCTGAAACCCCTTTAATTTCAATTCCCGTGGTACTACATTCCCAGTGAGGCAATGCCATGTTTCTTGATATTCTTCATGCTTTCTCTAAATAGCAGTACTACTAAGAATGACTTTGCAGGAGAACTTTGACCAGTACTTGGAAAAATGACTCTTGTAGGCAGCTGCATATTTCTACCTTGCCTCTTTCACTTCCTTAGACTGCAAACAATAGAAAAGCTCACTTTGCAAAAGAAGTACAGTCAGAAGCTTTCCAGTCCATATTCCTTTATAATGTTTTAGTACTTCTACGTTTGCAACATGTAGAATTTCTGCATAATTTAATTTATTTTCTGTTCTGCTGTAGAGATTTTCCAGTGAAAAGTCTAGATTTAGTTTGACCAAAATACCTCACCATTTATTTTGCTGTTGGGAAAGGAGAGAAATCAGATCTTAAAACTCTGACATTTTTTGTTTCATTAAGTTGTGGTTAGCACAAATACAATTGAGAGTTCTTAGTCTATAGTCATACACTGGGTTTTCATTTCTTTAATTCATAAGTTGCCAGTCTGGAAGGCCGGGCCCAATCCTTGCCAGATCATTGGATCATTCCTGTTGATTTCAATGAGGTTTAGATAAAGGCCGTATTGTACCTTCTATGAATATTCAGGAATCTTAGTGATGAGATTTTTATGTCTCTAGATGCTTGGGTAATTGGAGGTCATAAATATTTAAATCCACCATCATGCTTAATTTAAATCCAGAAGAAAAAGACCATTTTAAAGCCATGCCATTTATACTTGATTGGCATTTTCTTGAACTATTTCCTGTTTCAGGAAATAGTCCTTTTTCAGTATTTCTTATCTGTGCTTTCCCTTATTAAAAAAAAAAAAAACACCTGAGGAACCAATGAGTTTGGTTCCAACTTCATTATTTCCTTTAATGTCACTGAGTCTAAACATAGCTATGACTTTTAGGGAAAAAAAAATGTTCTCTATTTTCCTACTTGCAACAACTTTATTTACATTACATGTGCAGTGTATTTCAAAAAACATTTTTCTTTGAAAATGCTGTTGCGTTATGACAAAAGTATCTTCCCCTGAAGTTTAGGGGAAGCGATTTTTTAGGCTGAAACTTTCTTGATCCCTGCTTGCCATTTGTTGCTATTTATTTGCCTTTTATTTTTTTTCCTGAATCATTAGGAATATTGTGGCTTCTGAATGTCACCAATGAGATATAGAAAAACATGGAAGGTAGTTGTTGATCACAGCATGCCTAGGTGGGTGGAAAAAGCCCCACAAACTCTAAGTGCCGTGAATACAACATCACAGAACCACAGAATGGTTGAGGTTGGATATGGACCAACCTCCTTCCTACAGCAGAACTACTTACAGCAGGTTGGCTGGGACCATGTCCTGATGGCTTTTTAATATTTCCAAGGATGGAGAATACACAGCTATTTCTGGGAAAACTATTCAATTTTTCAGTCACTCTCATAGTAAAGAGCTGTTTCCTTATGTTCAGATAGAGCCTTCTGTGTTTCCTTGTTCCCATTGCCTCTTGTCCTGTCATTGGACATCAAAGAAAAGAGCCTGTCTCCATCTTCTTTGCACCCTCCCCTCAGGTATTTCTTTACATCGATGAGTTTTCCCTTGAGCCTTCTCTTCTCCAGGCTGAAGAGTTCTAGCTTCTCAGCCTTTCCTGTAGGAGATGCTTCAGTCACTTCAATATCTTCATGACTCTCTCCAGTATGTCCACATCTATTTTGTACTGGGAGGCCCGGAAGTGGACACAGTACTCCAGGTGTGGCCTCACCATTGCTGAATGAAAGGGAAGAATCACCTCCCTTGACCTGCTGACAACACTCCTCTTACTGCAGCCTAGGGAGATGTTAGCCTCCTCTGTGACAAATGCTAATTGCTGCCTTATCTTCAACTTGGTGTCCACAAGGACTCCAAGGACCATTTGTGCAAAGCTGCTTTCTACTTACACTTGTTAAACTTCATGAGGCTTCCGTCAGCCTAGTTCTCCAGCCAGTTGACATCCCTTTGGATGGCAACACAAACCTCCAGTGTATCAGCCACTCCTCTCAGTTCTGTGTCATCTACAAGATTGCTGAGGCTACACTCTGTCCCATCTAGATAATTAATAGAGGCATTGAACCAGGTGTTACCTAATATTGACCCCTGGGACACACAGCTAGTTACTGACCTCCAAGTAGACTTTGTATTGCTGATCAAAATGCTCTGAACTCAGCAGTTTAGCTGTTTTCAATCGACCTCACTGTTTGCTCATCCAGCTTCTACTTCGTCATTGTCTCTTCGAGGGTGTTTCTGTGGACAGTGTCAGAAGCCTTATGGAAGCCTAGGTAAACAATATCATTTGCTCTCCCCTCATCTACCAAGCCAGTCACTTCACTACAGAAGGTTATCAGGTTGGTCGAGCATGAGCCACCCCTGATGAATCCACACTGACTGCTGCTAGTGGTTTTCTTTTCAGTCAATTGCCTGGAAATGGTCTCCAGGATTAGCTGTTCCATCACCTTCCCAGGAATAGAGGTAAGGCTTGATTGGTCTGTAGCACCAAAATTTCTCCCTGTTATCTAGGATTCTTGAAGGATGGTCTTATTAGTTAAGACCAAGGCAAAGAAGGCATCAGATATCTCAGCCTTTTCCATGTCTTGTTTCACCAGAGCCCCTGCCACATTTGGCAGTGGCTCCACATCTTCCCTGGTCTTAATTTACCTGTTCATACACTGTTAGAAGCATTTCTTGTTGCCTTTGACATCTCTCAAGAGATTGTGTTTCTGGGCTTTGATTTTCGTACCTGCATTTCTGCATGCTTAGACAGTATGTCTGTTCCTCCCAGGTTACCTGTCCCTGTTTCCACCTTTCATATACTTCCTTTTCATGTTTGAACTTTGCAAAGAATCCCTTCTTTATCCATGCAGGCTCCATTGCATTTTTGTCTGACTTCCTGTTTGTTGGGATGGACTGCTTTTGAGCTTGCAGGATGTGATCCTTAAATACAAAAAGCATTTCAGTGAGGAGTCATATCCAATAGAATGACAGGAACTACGTCTACTGAGACTACAAATTCTCAGCAGTGGCAGTTACACTTATTTTATTTTTGGTAACAGAAAAATTTTCACTTTTATTATTGCTTGTCTTAGTTCAAGGTTAGCTTTTCGTTAGTGAGTAATTAACTTTTGTGCACACCATGCACAATTAGAAAGTGTGCTTAATGTCCAGTGTACATAAGGGGGGATCATAAGACTAAAAAGGTGATAGTGTTCGTGCATCTGTATTATTACTTCATTTTTACTGTCACAATATATTTTTTTCCGTTATATTATTGGAAGGGGCTTTTTTAGAACACAGAAAAGAGTCTGGCAGCATGAAGTCTACAAGACTTGCAGACTAGCAGCATAAAGACTGCATCTGCTGCTTTTGTTGTTTTGCTCATGATTGTATTTTAAGTGGAACTTGTATTACAGAGGCAAAAGAAGGGAAAAAGAAGTCTCTAAAGTTCAGATGTTATCAAGGCCCATACAGGATAGTACAAGAAGGATGAGAAGGAAAGTAGGGAATCTCTGGTCAGGCCAAGCCTGCTGTTATTCACTAAAAGACAGAAGAGTGAAAAAATGGAGCAATTGGATATTTATGGAAAACAGTGGAAGGTGGGAGCATGAGAAGTATACATAGAAGTGGTACATAAAATTCAGGAAGGGAAAGATGGATACTTGGAAAGACAAATAGGCAAGTTAGATCTAGAAAACAAGGAAAGAGAAAGGACAAAACCATCATGTTATAGAGGAGAGGTCCTATGATGATCAGAGAATCATAGAATCATTTTGGTTGGAAGAGACCCTCAAGATCATTGAGTCCTACCATCAACCAAACACTGACACTAAACCATCTTCCCAAGAACCTTGTCACAGGTGAAGCAATAAACAAATTAATACAGCATGAAAATCCCAACTTTAGCCCCACCAAAAAGCAGAAATTTCCTGCTTAATACAATAATGAGAAAGCAGTTGGGCTTTGGAGGTTTTCAATTTCTCTTTATTCCACCACAAGTAATCTTTTATTATGGAATAAAAGATAAACAACATTTGTCTAGACTATTAATGTGTGATGAAATAACTTAAGAGTATTTAACAACCAAAATAGTCTGTTTGCCTGAAAAGTCATCAGGCCAATGCATTCCACAAAAGCATTCCACAAAAAAAGGGAAGAAGGTGTGAATAAGATGAAAAAGAAACAAGAGAAAAAGTCAGTTTAGAAAGGAATATCTTTGCATGATAGAAATGTTATTGTCACAAAAGTAATTATCTTTTCCTCCCAAGCTACAAATAATATGAAAGCAGACCATCGTGGAGCTAGGGGATAATTAAACCCATTCAAAAGCAAAGTATGGAGAAATGCATAACTGAAAGGAAAGGTGCTTTTTAATTGTATCTTCTGACAGTGCCATTCAAATATACGCTGTAAAGATTATTCCTGCACCCAAATGTGTAGATGGTGTTCATCAGTTTTGGCTTGGGTAGTTTGTAGAACCTCCATGAGCCTGACTTCTAGTGAGAAAGAATTAAATAAGTGATTTTAAATGGACATCCATATGGTAGAGATTTACACTGGTTTGAGATATGTGAACGATAGCAAGGCTACAGTTCTGTTTTCACAAACTGTTAAGGTAATTTGCTGATTAACACACTGCCTGTGCAAGTACTGCAGGGTTTGGTAATACCTTTGGTGTACTTAATGAGTTAATAGCATAAGTTCAGTTATGCAACTACATTTTGCACTAAAAAATCATACTTTGAAAAAGATTTGGTTTAGTACAGTGGCATAGAAAGAAAATATTTATAATTAAGACTCTCTGGTTGAAAACACATTTGTTTCATGAAAATTTTAATCAGAAAATTTCTGATTCAAATAATTTAATATATGACTTTATGGTCTAGACTGTTTTATATGAGAGTTATTCTAGAAATTCCAGTTTGTTATGCTCCTTTAAATGGCAGCAGTTTGCAGAAGTTAATCGTCAGTGTACTAACTTTTTTCTGTTTCTTGAACCCTTCAGAATTTATTGATGTTACTGTAGTAATGCAAATAAAACATGGGTTTTTTTCTCTTTCAGGGAAATCTTGAAGAGTCTTACACTTCTAATCCTCCAGTCATTGATTGCGCTGTGAGGACATTGTGGTGAGGTGGTAAGTTGGTGTAGATCTATTGCTTTGATCAGCTAAATTATCATTTCAGATAACTGCTAAAACCTTATCCTTCAGCATTTTGTGTGTCTGACAAAACTTGAGAAATGTCTTCCTGGCTGTCTTGGCAAATGCCCAAAATTGTAGGTCTGCAATTGATTTTGTATGTAGGAAGTCTGAATCACAGAGGCATCAGATTTGTTCTGTATTTACAGATCAGCTTCACCTCATATGAACAGAGCAGTAGATTCATGCATGCTCAGTGTCTGTTTTCCAGAAATCATAGATTCCTATACATCTGGAAATCTGTGTGATTATTGCAGTTAGTTTGGTATAGCATGAGTCACTCAGAAATGTTTGATATTTTCAGCTGTTAAAATTTCAGTGATCTATCTGTCAACCATCTGTCAGTCTTTTTCCAGAATTTTCCCTCTCCCCTCTTACCCCAGTATGACAAATCTGTAGAAGCTTTTCTTTTCTTTTCCTGAGTACAGAGAAGGCAGATAGATTTAAAAGGTCACTGTGTCCTGTCAATGTTCCCTGGATGAAGCTCTAATAAATTACATCATGACTTCTGTTGATCCTAGCAACACTCTATAAAGTTTTATGTAACAGTCTGTGGCTAGGAATTTGTATCTGAAATAAGTTTATTTTTAATTTTTACTTTTAGACCCTGAGTAGAGACGAGACCAATGGTCACATATTTCTATGTCTTAGAACAGTTCTGAATAATGAAGGGTCCAATGACTGTATGTCGCAGTTCAGAGAATCATGACTGATGACCCTCAGTATTTCTGACCTCCAGTTTCTTGGGTTCTTCGCCAGTCTGCCTTAACAAAACACACCTTTTTTTTTTTTCTTGGTTATTAACTGAGAGTTTACATTACTGATGGAGCTTGAATACTAAGAAATGTAATTTTTTATCTTTCAACGAAAAATCATATGTCTTTTGTTTAGCTAGATACCATTTTGTGTTAGTTTCCTGTATTTTCTATCGATCCGTGAATAAAACTAGAAGAATAGTTTTACAATTCAAATTATACATCCTTGTTATATAAAAAAGATAAATGTTCCAGAATTTAGTGAGTACAGAAAAACCTTTCAAAGTAGAAAAATAAATTCATAGAATCATTTTGGTTATGAGATTCTTAAGAACATCGAGTCCAACCATAAACTAACTCTAGTTCTAAACTATGTCCCTAAGAACCTCATCTACACATCTTTTAAGCACCTCCAGAGACGGTGACTCAACCACTTCCCTGCGCAGCCTGTTCTAGTGCTTGACAACCCTTTCCGTGAAGCTACTTTTCCTAATATCCAACCTGAACCACCCCTGGAGCAACTTGACACTATTTCCTCTTGTCCTGCCACATGCTACTTGGGAGAAGAGACCAGAATCCTCCATGCTCCAAACTTTCAGATATTTGTAGAGAGCAGTAAGGTCTCCTCTCAGCCTTCTTTTCTCTAGGCTAAACAACCCCAGTTCCCTCAGACTCTCCTCATAAGACCTGTTCCCCAGACACCTCACCAGCTTGGTACCCCTCCTCTGAACTGTCTCCAGTACCTCAATGTCTTTCCTGTAGTGAGGAGCCCAAAACTGACCACAGTATTCAAGGTGGGGTCTCACCAGTGGAATGATCACTATTCTAGTCCTACTGGCTACCTTATTCTTGATGCATGCCAGGATGCTGTTGGCTTTTTTGGCCACCTGTGCACACTGCTGACTCATATTCAGCTGACTGTTGATCAACACCCCCAGATCCCTTTCTGCCAAGCAGCTTTCCAGTCACTCTGCTCTGAGCCTGTAGTGCTGCCTGAGGTGGTTGCGAAGCCAAGTGCAGGAACTGGCACTTGGCCTTGTTGAAACCCATGAAGTTGACCGTAGCCTAACTGATCCACCTGGTCCAGATCCCTCTGTATGGCCTTCCTACCCTCCAGCAGAGGTTGGTGTTGTCTGCAAACTTACTGAGGGTGCACTTGATGCCATCATCCAGGTCGTTGATCAAGATACTAAACAGAACTGGCCCCAATACTGAGGCCTGGGGAACACCACTCCTGACTCGCACCCAGCTGGATTTGATGTCATTCACCACAACTCTTTGGGCTAGGCCAACTGGCCAGCTCTTTACCCAACAAAGAGTATGCCCATCCAAGTCATGAACTGCCAGCTTCTCCAGGAGAATGCTGTGAGAAACGGTGTCAAAGGCTTTACTGAAGTCTAAGCATACAACATCCACAGCCTTTCTCTCATCCAGTAAGCAGGTTACCGTGTCATAGAAGAAGATCAGGTTGGTCAAGCAGGACCTGCCTTTCATAAACCCATGCTGACTGGGTCTGATTACTTGGTTGTTTTGTGTATGCACTCAGGATGATCTGTTCCATGACCTTACTTGGCACTGAGGTCAGACTGATAGGCCTGTAATTCCCCGGATCCTCCTTTCAGCCCTTCTTGTAGATGGGTGTCACATTTGCCAACTTCCAGTCAACTGGGACTTCCCTGGCTAAGCATTTCCCCTTGGATTATTTGGGCTTCATTTTGCTCCCAACCCCTGTCTTCCAGCTCAGGGGGCTGGGTACCTGAAGCACAACTTGTCTGCCTATTAAAGACTGAGGCAAAAAAGACATTAAGTACCTCAGCCTTTCCCTCATCTTCTGCCACTATGTTTCCCCCAGCATCCACCAGAGGGTAGATATTCTCCTTAGCCCTCCTTCTTTTGCTGATGTATTTATAGAAGCATTTTTTGTTCCCTTGTATGGTAGTAGCTAGGCTCAGCTGTAATTGGGCTTTGGCCCTTCTGATTTTCTCCCTGCGTAATTTCACAGCATCGTTGTAGTCCTCTTGAGTAGCCTGCCCATTCTTCCAAAGGTTGTAAATTCTCATTTTACTCCCTAGTTCCAGGTGAAGCTCTCTATTCAGTCAGGCTGGTCTTCTCCCCTACCAGCTCGTCTTCTGGCACACGAGGACAGCCTACTCTTGCACCTCTAAGATTTCCTTCTTGAAGAGTGACCAGCCTTCCTGGACTCTTTTGCCCTTCAGGACTGTCTCCCAAGAGAGTCTGCTAACCAGCCTCCTAAACAGGTCCAAGTCTGCCCTTCATAAATGCAAGTCAGTTCTGCTGACTGCCCTCCTTACTTCTCCAAGAATAGAAAACTTGATCATTTCATGATCACTATGCACATGCTGACCTCCAGCCGACACAATACTCACAAGTCCTTCTCTATTTACAAACCACAGTTCCAGTGGGGTGCCTTCCCTAGTTGGCTCATTAACCAGCTGTGTCAGGATGTTGTCTTCTGTACACTGCAGGAGCCTCCTAGACTGTTTCCTCTCTGCTGTGTAGTATTTCCAGCAGACATTTGGTAAGTTGAAGTCCCCCAAGAGAACAAGAACTAGTGATTTTGAGACTTCTCCCATCTGCCTGCAGAATATTTCATATGCCTCTTCATCTTGGTTGGGCGGTCTGTATCAGACTCCCACCAGCATATCTGCCTTATTGGCTTCCCCCTTGATCCTTACCCGTAAATACTCAGCCATATTGTCACCATCATGAAGCTCCAGACAATCAAAACACTCTCTAACATACAGGGCTACCCCATCTCCTCTCCTTCCTTTCCTACACTTCTGAAGACTTGATAGCCATCCAATGCAGCACTCCAGTTGTGGGAGTCGTCCCACCACATTTCTGTGATGGCAACTACATTGCAGTTCTTCTGCTGCACAATGGCTTCCAGCTTCTCCTGTTTGTTGCCCATGCTGTGTGCATTCGTATAGATGAACATCAGCTGGGCCATTCTCAGGTACTTCTGTGGTTTCTAACACATCTATAAGATCTATAACTCTTGTGTCTCTTCTACTGCACAGCTCTCCATCCCCTGCCTCCACTGAGACGGCAGACCAAAAGGCCTTGCTAGTACCCTCTCCCTCAAAAGTTGGCATACCACCCTTTGGTTTGGTTCTGCTGCACCTGGTTTTCTCCCCTGCCTCCTTCAAATCTAGTTTAAAGCTCTTTCAATGAGCCCTGTTAACTCCTGCCCAAAGATCCTTTTCCCGCTTTGAGGCAGGTGCATCCCATTTGTCCCTAGCAGACCAGGTGTTATGTAAACTGACCCGTGATCAAAAAAACCTGTAATTCTGCAGTCAATATCAGTCCCGCAGCCAGGTGTTGTTTCTTCTGTCTTTCCTCATCATATCCTGCAACTGGGGGGACAGAGGAGAACACTACTTCTGCTCCTGATCTCTTAACCAGTCATCCTAAGGCGCTGAAGTCTCCCTTGATTGTCTTTGGATTTCCCTTTTTAGTCTCATCGCTGCCTACCTGAAAGATTAGTAGTGGTTAATAATCTGAGGGTCTTATCAGGGAGCCAGCAGACTTTCCTAAGAAATGGGTCTGCTCTGCATATAGGGTCTTCTGTTCACTTCAGAAGGGAGTCTCCTGTGACCATGACCCACCTTTTCTTCTTTATAGCAGCTGTTTTGATGGAGGATGCAGGGTGACATCCTCTGCAGCACTTCCAACTTAGTTGAACAACCTTCCTTGAGATTGTTGTTTGGTTCCACTTGCAGAGCCTCGTACCTTTTATGCAAGGGAACCTGGAGAGACAGGGTAGTCACAGCAGAGACCCTCCTCCTTCTGCACTGGTACTGGATACTGAGAAGAATAAAGTTGTATGCTATTTTCTGTGGAAATAGAAGTTGTCATTATATGATGTACATCGATTGCAGAGTTAGGACCACTGACACCTTAACATAGATTCATATTCTTTGCTTTGTTCTATTCTTGTTGATAAATGGAGAATTTACAAAGTAAACAGGCTAAATTATTTCTGGCTTAATATGCAAAGATAATCCAGTCCAGAGTCTGCTACTTTTTAAACCAGGCAGTTATTTGTTCTGATCAGCCATCTGAGTGACTATTTTTTGTGATATCATTGAAGTATAGTGTCACCTACTACATCTTGATCTAAAAGCAGAAGTGATTTCACATAAGCAGTGTCTGTTTGAGTGAATATTAGTAGCAAAATTCCATTTTGATACAAAGTTTCCTTTTGAAGGATTTTTTTTTCTTGCCTTTGCAAATCAGTAACAGATTATTAAAGTGTGATCTACATCATGTCGTTTCGTCATCCTTTCATTTAATTTGGTTAGATAAAATATAAATTATTTTCGTTAGAAGTAAAACAATTATCCTCTTGACTTGGTTATTCTTGCTCTAGAAGTACAGGTCATTTCCATGCAGTAATGTATTTTACCCAAATTAATACGCGTGTTCTCAGAACAAACTTATTTTCTTAAAGTAAAATCTAATAAATAAAAATCTATTTTATTTCTGCCTTCTCTTGCAGTACTGTATTTTTAAAATTAAATATGAAGTTAGTATTCGTACTTCGATTTCACAGTTAAGAAGCCTTAATTCACTGCAGTTAGATTACTGCAAACTTTTTAAGATTGTAAATACTGAATAAAAGTATTTTCTTATAATTTCCTAGGTTGAAATCCTGTCATCTTATCAAATGTAAGAAATTTCCCTGAAGGAATCAACAACAACGAAAAGTCAATAGGAAATAAAAAATGAAAATAAGAGGCAAATATATACCATTTATACCAAAGTTTTAGACGTTTAAGCTTTTATATCAGTTTTATAATCCTGTATTTGTGGAATATACAATGATATAAGATTTTCCACTTCCATACTTTTTTATTTCATATGTTATGGAGAAAATAAATGCAAATATTGAAAACTTTCTGTCTTAAATAAATTAATTTAGGAAAATTTATAATAATAAAAAAGTCTGTTCAAAGTTGAATAGAGGTTTTGTCCATTGTGTATCAATTTCTTTTAACCAGAAATTCAGTGCTTTGTTTCTCTCTGCTGAGTTTTGTCCCTGAAAATGTCAAGATGCAATTCTTCATAAGGGTGAAATTTTGGTAGTGCAGAAGTATAAAGCAGATCCCTTTGACTTCACCGTGTTTCAGATTCCACATGTATACACAGATACAGGGATATTTCTGTGACATTTCCGATAATTAAGATACATCCAAGAAGGAGGTGATTCTGCCCCTCTACTTTGCTCTGGTGAGACCTCACCTGGCGTCTTGTGTCCAGCTCTGTAGTCTTCAGTACAGGAAAGACATGGACCTGTTGGTGGGAGTCCAGAGGAGGGCTATGAAGATGATCAGAGGGCTGGAGCACCTTTCCTGTGAGGAAAGGCCAAGAGAGTTGGGTTTATTCAGCCTGGAGAAGAAAAGGCTCCAAGGCTTTCAGTAGTTAAAGGGGGCCTAAAGGATGGGGACAGACTTCTTAGCAAGGCCCGTTATGACAGGACAAGGGGTAATGGTTTTAAACTGAAGGAGAGGAGGTCCAGGCTAGACATGAGGAATAAATTTTTTACAATGAGGGTGGTAAAACACTGGAACAAGTTGCCCAGAGAGGTGGTAGGTGCCCCATCCCCAGAAACATTCAAGGCCGGGCTGGACGGGCCTCTGAGCAACCTGATGTAGTTGAAGATGTCCCTGCTCATTGCAGGGAGGTTGGACTAGCTGACCTTTGAAGGTCCCTCCCAACCCAAACTATTCTATGATTCTATGATTTAAAAAATCATCTCAGTAAATATTCTTTCTGACTCCCTGTGATACTTCTTTTTCTGCTTAACAGTACTTTTGTTTAGTCTCAAAAACCTGCCAGTTGATGCACATATCCCAATACTCTGTTATCTTAAATTCAGTTAGATGAACTTAATGTGAATGCTCTACATAACCAATATTTTTTATATTTTATGACCTAAATGAAGATACAGAACATCAAATATGGAAAAATTTTGGATTCTTAAGTTATGAGGGTGATATAAAGCACCAGGCCTTGACCTGATGGAACTCACCAAGCTGCAGCTCCAACATGTTTGCAGTCATCATGTGGCCTTTAGACATTTGTTAAAGTAAGATAAAATCAGTCCCTGGGTCAAGGCAAGCCCAGCCTGTTCACAGAATCACAGAATCACAGAATGTTAGGGATTGGAAGGGACCTCAGAAGATCATCTAGTCCAATCCACCTGCCAGAGCAGGAACCCCTAGGTGAGGTTACACAGGAAGGCGTCCAGGCGGGTTTTGAATACCTCCAGAGAAGGAGAATCCACAACCCCCCTGGGCAGCCTGTTCCAGTGTTCTGTCACCCTCACTGAGAAGAAGTTTCTTCTCACATTTAAGTGGAACCTCTTGTGTTCCAGCTTGAACCCATTACCCCTTGTCTTACTGTTGGTTGTCACCGAGAAGAGCCTGGCTCCATCCTCGTGACACCCACCCTTTATATATTTATAAACATTGATGAGGTCACCCCTCAGTCTCCTCTTCTCCAAGCTAAAGAGACCCAGCTCCCTCAGCCTTTCCTCATAAGGGAGATGCTCCACTCCCTTCATCATCTTTGTGGCCCTGCGCTGGACTCTCTCCAGCAGTTCCCTGTCCTTCTTGAACTGAGGGGCCCAGAACTGGACACAATATTCCAGATGAGGTCTCACCAGGGCGGAGTAGAGGGGAAGGAGAACCTCTCTGGACCTACTAACCACCCCCCTTCTAATACACCCCAGGATGCCATTGGCCTTCTTGGCCACAAGGGCACAGTGCTGGCTCATGGTCATCCTGCTGTCCACCAGGACCCCCAGGTCCCTTTCCCCTACACTGCTCTCTAATAGGTCATTCCCCAACCTGTACTGGAACCTGGGGTTGTTCCTGAAACTCTGTACTGTCAGGTTGCTGTAAAACTTTCCCTGAATCAATACTACTAGGCTTTGGCATTTGAAGAAAAAATGCTTTAGGAGTTCCAACATCTTTTAATGTATTATTTTTTATTTATTTGGCTTCAAACAGATAATGTGTTTGAATTTTCTGGGCTTTCATATGGATTGTGCTTAAAATTGTATGTGGACTTCAGCTACCATGCTTCTGAAAAAAATACGCCAAGATAATCCTAATGACTGACTTCAGTGAATGTCAGGGTAAGGTCCCAAATTTATTGTGCAAGGTTAACACTCATTAAAAGCTTGCCTCATCCTTCTGAATACATTGTTCATCATCTACACACTATACATCCTAGCCAATTCAGTATAGTCTGCTTACTTTTCACTTCATAAAGTAAATGTGCTAGTGAAGTCTGGTCAGACATGTCAGGTGTGTTCTATCTTCCCATCTGTTGGGAGATATATTGCAATAGGCTTGTTCAGAAGAAAAGGAAGATATGTTGTGAGGAAAAGACATAATTACTGATACGTTCTGATTTGATTTCAGAAATCCTCAACTGTGCATAAATAATCCCTGGTTAGAGAATGGTTATGCTAGTAAAACAATTATTTGAATCCCCACATAAAGAGTGGCATACATCCGTTTTCAAAAACTATATAGGTGTATCTCATTTTTAAGCTTCATTCATCACTGATTATACTTTTACAACTCCAGCAACAATAAATAATTTCAAACGAGAGATCTGCATTTTAAAAATTTAAGGCTGTTTTCCTTATCTTTCTCTCTAAAGTAGACCTATTTTAACAATAGATATGGCTGGAAAAATTCTGGTTTATTAAGGCATAATGGCCTCTGGCTTGTTTCTAGCATTCTTTCTATGAATCTATAAGAGGAGACAATAGGTCTTCATTAATTAGAATTAATTTGTTGTGGTTTATGAAAAAGATAGAAAATGTAGATATAGGCAAATAAGATGCAATTTTTTACTGTTTGTGATCATAGAGATATAGGAGGCAATTATAAAATATTTTTGATGAACTTCATAGTATTTGTAAGAATGAGTATTAATGCATTAAATTTCGTGGCACTTAGTATCAGCTTGATAGCTTAGCAAGCTAAAATTAGAATATTAAAGCTTTAACCTCTAGGCCATATTTTTGAAACCAGTTTAGATTGGTTGAATTTTTCATTCTTTTAGCCTGGCAGTTATTTGGCTTCATGAAATGTGATGGAGTCAAAATGCTAAGGATGAAGAACCACATTACAAAACAATTGCATGTTATGATGATAGTCACATCTTGCAATCACAACAAAAGGCTCAAAGCCTAGATGTTTATGCAGAGCAAATTGCACCTGAAGTCAAAAAGCAGGTCTTGTGGCTCAAAACTGGTGAGGTGCTCTGTGAAAAAGTGAACTTTGGGTGGGTTGGTTTGTTTGTTTGTTTGCTGACTTAGTTTTCCAGGCAGTATTGCAGTTGTGGATAAAAAATTCCAGTTCATTAAGCCTCTTACCATCAGAACAAAATTCACTTTACCACTTAATTAACCTTAAAATTAGGGAGAAAAAGAACTTCCTTCTTTTGCTGGTCGGTATTGTTCCTAAAACTATCCTTACTGAAAGTGAGAATAGCATGAGTCAAGCAGTCATTTCTACTGAAGAAACAGTGATTAGGAAAGCAGCTGTAATGGAACTGCAGAAAATCTTGGTAGAGCACAGAAACATGACTAGTGAAAAGAGTTTTGCCCCCCAAATTAGGTGTGCTTCAAGTAACTTAGTTCTTCTGGGGTGCTGTCATTTTGTGCATAGAAACCTGAATCAAGCAAATCTTCATAGAATAGTTAGGCATTTTGAAATGTAGCTGTTGAGAATATTAGAGTTTTTTCTCATCTTAATGATCAATTTCAAATGATTGTCTGTACAATAAATGGAAACCATTCTTTAACCTGTACTTTCTTTCCAAATAAATATAGGTATTGCTCCCAAATATACAACATACAGCAAAGAGAAGTGGAAACATGTAAGACAATATAGTATTTCTCAGTAGCTGTGTGCTGACTGTAGTAGATGAGTCACAAAAGGTAATCTGTAGAGTTACAAAACTCAGAAAGTTATAATCTAATCTGAAAGAAATAAAACATTGCTTCTCTACAAGTACGTTATTACCTTTCACAAGCAGGTAATTCTGAAGTCAAGGAACACAGGTTATGTGGGCTAATTGTGGCATATTAATGGCATTTTCTCTCTTATTGCAAATCAATGTATTGAGAACCATAAATTTTTGAAGAATATTTTTAGTGTGACCTGTTGTTATACATATATGTCAATCTTCTCTTATAAATATCTTATGCATATCTTATAATCACTTATTCAAAAATAAGTTAATGCACTCACTGTTTTTCCTAAATGTTAGGATCATTTAAAGAAAAATATAGATTATTTCACAAAAGCCATTTTAGGCCTTGTACAACTTTGAGAGACCTTATTGCCTGGAGAGGCATGTGTATGCCTAAAAAGTAATTCATTATCCACGGAGAACACATTTTTATATGAGTCATGTTGTGTTGTGTGGAACTGATCAAAACTTTGTAGTGGAATACCTTATTCTCCCTCAGCATATTGGTAGAGAACAACATACTTTAGAAATGTTTAAAACCAAAATGATAAATCATCAAAATCCATTTGCTTCTTAAATTGGCATGCTTTTTGTTCTGGTTTTAATCTTTTCATACCTATATTATAATTCTTATCTCAACAATATTTATTTTATTTTCTGAAAGTTGTAGCTGTTACGTGTAACTAAGTTTAAAATTAGCACCCTTCTAAATCAAGACAATTATTCTGAATATATTTATGCATATATCATTTTAATAACTGATAACATATTTTCTTTTTACAGAATACTACAGTTGACCTTGGCAAAAGTAGGCTTTATGTGTAAAGCTAATAATAATTAATTACCATGTGACCTAGGAGGGTGATAGTGTCTCCAGAATAGACAGAGGTTGAAGATCTGCTAGACTTCATGAAAGTTATGAGACAGGGTAACAGACTTCAGAAGACAAGACATCCAAAATTAAGTTTTTCATTTATCTTTTTCCATTTTGAATTCAAATGCACTTTCACTCCTTCTCAAATACTCAAAATTGTTCTTTTGGTTCTTCAAAGCATTGCAACTGTTTAGGTGTCTACTCAGCTAGTGAACAAGGTTGTGTGATTACATTCACTCATGTTCCTGTTTTATTATTTTCTGGTGAGCTCCTGGAAGACAATTGGCTTCCTTTCCAAAAACAAATGTTACTAAATAGTCATTTAGATTGATTGTGTTCTACATGCATATGTGGATTTTAGAGGCAGCCACTCTGTAACAGAAAAGTATGACAATTATATTGAATGTTAGTACAGTTGTTAAACTTAGACATAGTTTTATAGATTTAAGTATTAAAATACTGTAGCCTCTAGAATTCTGAAATGTTTTAATGCAGAACACTATGTATTATTTCTTCTTTGTGCTAGAAATTTTCGATTAATTTAATCAACTTCTCTGTTTTATAAACCACTCAAAACACATCTAAGGCTACCACATATTTTATTTATTCTTTCATTAAATATGAGCACGTTGTTGAGTGACCCAGTCACTGGCAGCAACTAGTACAAGCATTAAACTGCTTACTTTTTGGGAAGAATATAAGGCTGTTGTTAAAGGATGTAGGGAGGCAACTAGGAAAGCTAAGGCCTCCTTAGAGTTAAACCTGGCAAGAGGGGTCAAGAACAACAGAAAGAGCTTCTTCAAATACATGGCAGATAAAACTAACACCAGAGGCAATGTAGGCCCACTGATGAATGGGGTGGGTGCCCTGGTGACAGAAGATACAGAGAAGGCAGAGTTACTGAATGCCTTCTTTGTCTCTGTCTACTCTGCCGGAGGCTGTCCTGAGGAGCCCTGTACCCCTGAGGCCCCAGAGGAAGGCAGGGCAATGGAGGAGTTTGCCTTGGTTGATGAGGACTGGGTTAGGGAGCAATTAAGCAATCTGGACATCCATAAATCCATGGGTCCAGATGGGATGCACCCACGGGTGCTGAGGGAGCTGGCTGAAGTCATTGCTGGACCACTCTCCATCATCTTTGCCAAGTCTTGGGAAATGGGAGAGGTAACTGAGGACTGGAGGAAAGCAAATGTCACTCCGGTCTTCAAAAAGGGCAAGAAGGAGGACCCGGGCAACTGTAGACCGGTCAGCCTCACCTCCATCCCTGGGAAAGTGATGGAACACGTTATCCTTGGTGCCATCTTAAGACATATCAAGGATAAGAGGGTCATCAGGTGCAGTCAACATGGCTTCCCCAAGGGGAAGTCATGCTTGACCAACTTCGTAGCCTTTTATGAAGACATAACAAGGTGGACAGATGATGGCAGTGGATGTGGTCTACCTTGACTTCAGTAAAGCATTTGACACAGTCTCCCACAGCATCCTCACGGCAAAACGGAGGAAGTGTGGACTGGATGATCAGGTAGTGAGGTGGACCACAAACTGGCTGAAGGAAAGAAGCCAGAAAGTCGTGGTCAATGGGGTAGAGTCTGGTTGGAGGCCTGTATCTAGTGGAGTCCCTCAAGGGTCAGTACTGGGACCAGTATTATTCAATATATTCATCAACGACTTGGTTGAGGGAATTGAGTGTACTATCAGCAAGGTTGCTGATGACACCAAACTGAGAGGAGTGGCTGACACTCCAGAAGGCTGTGCTGCCATCCAGTGAGACCTGGACAGGCTGGAGAGTTGGGCAGGGAAAAATTTAATGAAATATAATAAGGGAAAATGTAGAGTCTTACATCTGGGCAGGAGCAACCCCAGGTTCCAGTATAGGTTGGGGAATGACCTAGTAGAGAGCAGTGTAGGGGAAAGGGACCTGGGGGTCCTGGTGGACAGCAGGATGACCATGAGCTAGCACTGTGCCCTTGCACCCAAGAAGGCCAATGGCATCCTGGGGTGTATTAGAAGGGGAGTGGTTAGTAGGTCGAGAGAGGTTCTCCTTCCCCTCTACTCTTCCCTGGTGAGAAGTCATCTGGAATATTGTGTCCAGTTCTGGGCCCCTCAGTTCAAGAAGGACAGGGAACTGCTGGAGAGAGTCCAGCGCAGGGCCATGAAGATGATTAAGGGAGTGGAGCATCTCCCTTCTGAGGAAAGGCTGAGGGAGCTGGGTCTCTTTAGCTCGGAGAAGAGGAGACTGAGGGGTGACCTCATTAATGTTTATAAATATATAAAGGGTGGGTGTCACGAGGATGGAGCCAGGCTCTTCTTGGTGACAACCAACATTAAGACAAGGGGTAATGGGTTCAAGCTGGAACACAAGAGGTTCCACTTAAATATGAGAAGAAACTTCTTCACAGTGAGGGTGACGGAACACTGGAACAGGCTGCCCGGGAGGGTTGTGGATTCTCCTTCTCTGGAGATATTCAAAACCCGCCTCGACGCCTTCCTGTGTAACCTCATCTAGGTGTTTCTGCTCTGGCAGGGGGATTGGACTAGATGATCTTCTGAGGTCTCTTCCAATCCCTAACATTCTGTGATTCTGTTATTCCTTGAAAGTAGGCTGATTGGTACTTAGATTGTTTTTATGCTTCTGATAAATCCTACGTTATCCAAACACAATCAGCATTAGGTGTTTCCAATAGAATACAGTGCTTTTATGTTCCTAAGAGAAGAGCTCCATTAATAACAACAGGAAAAAATATTCATATCTAGAAAATCTGAAGGGTTGATCCTGAGTTCATTTTGATATGTGAGTTAGAATTAGAGGTAATTTTACACGCATCCAGACCCTTGGGTTAATAAGAAGTGATAAGCTTTCCTTAAAGAGATTAGTTATTATTTACCACATCATCTGATGTATAGCTTGTGTTTTTCTTCACCAAATGACAAAAATGTGCTGCAACTTCTGCTAATTCAGAAATATATTTCCAAAGAAATACTGAGTGTTACAACTTCTCCATTGAGACGTTCACTTTGTGCTATTGTAGGTGACTTTGTTCTACTCCCAGTCTTTCTTCGGCTGCTTAAATATTTATCTGAGGTAATAACAATAATTATAAAACGTAAGTCAGCAGCTGTTAGCACACATATTTTTGTTGCTGACAAATTCAATTAACGACATTGCTAGCTAAACCAATCAAGTAACACGTAGCTCAGAAAAGGTCAACTCTGAATTATTGTTTCCCATAGTAATTTCCCAAACCATTAAGTCTGTAAAATTTATTTGAAAATGCAGCATATAAAAGTAATTTATGGAAAATGCCGTGCTAGTTTGTCAGTATTCTAGAGCATAAACCTGTGTATCTCCCATGCATAATGCTCCTGCTAACATTGTTCAGATTGTGGAATAACTATAGATAGGGTCTAGCAGTATATTCATTATACATGCCTGTTTTCAAGAATGTTAACTATAGTTGGAAAGCTTTTCCCCTTCCCCCTCAAGTACAAACCCCATATTTTTCTTCCTTTCAGTAATTCAGAAGGAATTCTATTTCCAAAATTCTAGTGTGAGTTTCAACTTTGCTATGAATAAAACTGCATATGCAAACAAACACAGAAAAAATAACAAAAAACTCACAACAAAACCAAACAAAACACACACGCATACACACACACACACACACACAAAGAAAGCATCTTAAGACTAAGATGTCAGTAATTTATACAGCTACATTAAGCTTTCACTTCCATGATGATCAAGTCCCGTTACAGTAATATTTGCCAACAATTCCACAAAACTGAGGTTTTCATGGTCCCTGATTCGGCTCTTCTAACAATTGTAACAGCTTATGGAAGTTAGAAAGGAGCATAAGCTGAATAGCTGCGAAAGTGGGGAATCTGATGTGATCATGGTTGTTTTCTAAACAAAGTATTTAATCAGAGAACACCAATTTAAGAGAGAATAAGGCTTTTCATTAGAACAACAACAAACACCACAACCACAAAAGTTGGTAAAACTAGTGAAAAAGAGGGAGAAACCAATACCCATTCAGGGATTATAAATGAAAAAAAACTACTAAGAACCAGAATTTAGGCTGGTAGGCATCCTAAATGGCCATAATGATCACTTATCTGAAGTTAAAATGTCTTTTTTTAGTGTATTGCATATGGAGAAATTGAACATATGTCTGATAAAATACCCTATGGAGAACTCACATGCTCTAAATCTGAAAAAAAAAATATACATCAGGTCTTATTTTAACTCATATGAATAGTTGTTAGAAAATAAAGAAGAAAAGAGTGCTATGGTATCAAAGAATCAAGAGGTGCTGCTAAAATCATTTTCAACTCCCCTGCTTCTACACAAACATGGAAATATCTGATTTATAACTACTTCACAACAGTACCTTAGCTTCTGTTAGACAAAACAGCTTCACAGTCCACTACATGTTTTTATTAAAGTGAAGAACAGTGCAATTCTATAACTTTTTTCAAGAAAGGCAGGTGTTCATATTGTTTTAACAGGCTTAATGTAATACTGACTATTTTGCTTACTGTTGGCCACAGCTTCCTTTTTAAAAGTTTCTTTTTAGTTAAAGAAAATGTTTAATCAGATTTTCTTTGATAAAATGCAACATTTGTTTGATTAATAGGTTTATGAAAGGGAGTAAAAGTTACTGGTACATTAAAGCCACCAGGTACTTAAGTAGCACAACACTTAGAAATCACAGTCATATGTATCATTCCAGTATATAACTGGAATTTCAGTTTTAATTTTAATCTTGAGTAGTTTTAATTTATTTTATTTCCTTTTTAGACAGCATTGAACTTGCAGCACTGTCAGACTCTTAAGTACAAGTATCCAGGTTGCTTTTTTCCTATTGTGTAGGCATTATTCTTTCCCAAATTGTAGGTGCAAGTTAGGTTTACTTAGAAAAATGATTGTTTGCAATTTTTTTTTTCTTATAGGAAGCTAAAAATATTTTGATTTGGAATCGAAAAACTTTTTTTTTTCTTATTAATCTTTACTAAGATAGGTGTTCGAGGCTCCTCTTGAAAATATAAATGCCGAGCTGTGGGTTTCTAACTTGAATTAGTTGAGATGAAAGAAACAGAAAATAAACATAAATTTTAATGTACAAAGTTGAGAATGTGCACTCATATTCAAACTATTAATTGCCACAGACAAACTTGTGGTTTTTGTCAGGCATTTAATTTATTTATTTATTTATGATTTTAAATAAGCATGTGTTTTGAATAAAACTCAATATTCAAAGTTTAAGTAAATTATGGACAGGAATAAAATGTTGGGTTTAATTGATATACAAAAGTCTGTAAATGGAAGTAGAACCTTTTGAAGAATGCTTTTACTTAGACCAATGAAAGTTGTAATAAATTACATAAGCAATTTATTTTTCTGAGACTGGTTTAACAAAAAATGGTGTAAAACATTTTAATTTCTGTGGGAATGGATGGTGACACCCGCCAACATAGTCTTGAGAAGTTATTTTCTCCTGCTTTCAAAGTGAAAAATATTTGAATGTATTATTTACTACAAACCGAATCTAACAAATAATTAATAATATTTATGGCATACTTTGAAATTTTCCAGTAAAAGAAGCTTAAAACATTAATTTAGACAGGAAATAAAATGAAATTTTATATGATGTGTTAATAGCATTCTTAAATGTGTTGGTGTTCATAATTTACAAGTAATTTCAGCTTTAAATAAAAGTGTGAATAACTTGAAAGCAAGAAAACCAATGCCCAGTTACAAATCTTTGTACTTCACGCCTTTATACTGGCTGAAGTAATAGAGCTTTCCATTTCCCTTAGGTTTACAGCTATAGAAAACAGAAATATCTAGAGTGATAGTGATTACTGTTGCTCTGCTGGATTCCTTGGACTGAACGATTTGCTGGTGTAAGATTTGAGCACTTGGCAAATTGGCACATGATCTCCCAATGACCAGCAGTGGACCAGAAATCTAGACATAATTATAGCTATTGTTCCAGCTAATCCGTGTGTATTGGGAAATAGCAAACAAATGTCAGCTGTGTATTTGCAGATCAATCATCAGCTTCAAAAGAAACACAGATAGCTAGGAATGGAAAAAGGATCAATATAATGTCTTGAGTTGTGTAAAACTGAAACAAACTAGTTTGATAGCTGCATATGATTAGTTCAGGCAGATTTTTTAACTGATAAATTGAGCTGAGTGTTTAAAAATTCTAAAATAACATAGAGACTTTACCACTGATAGAATTACTTGTGCCGCAAGTACACATTATAAAAAGATTACTACTGAAGTGTGGTGCAGTTGTAGAGGAATATAGAGAAAGGGGAAATGCTTCTTAGAATGCCTTTTAGTTTGCTAATGAGCATGTTCACAAACTGAAGCATCCTTCAGATGCTTTGGAAGCTAAAAACTGTTAACTGAATTGTAATGTCTAAGAATTCGTTCAAGACAGGAATAATGCTAAAACAACCACAAAGATATTAGTTATACTCACACGAGATATTTCATTGACATAACACAAATGCAAGGAATTTTAAATCTGTCTAGCTGAACTGAAACTCTCAGGATGGGAATGAAGTGTATCTTTCAAAGTCAGTGATTTATATCACATTGATTACATTAATTATATATCTTCCTCTTAAATGTACGTCAAATTTCTGTAGTGAAGGTTATCATTAATTTTGCTCAGTTTCTTCATTCAGAACATTTCTGTGGGTATATCTATCTCTAAATATATCAGTCTTTAACATGCGTAAGTGATCATTATTTTTGTGACTCCACTTTCTCTCTACTGGGAAAACACTTTGGTATTGCTTTAAAAGTGCTTAGATAGTTCTCTTGAAGAGTTTCATGGTTGAGCTAGTGAAATCAATTGTCTTCATTACTTGGAGTGACCATGTTTTTACTGGTAGTTTATTACTTCGATAGGGGAAACCTGAAGGTGATTATTTCTGTGTGCCTCTCCCTCTCTCCTGCCCCATAGGTTTTAGTTCGTTGTTTGTGGAGGAATGTGGTGTTCACCACAATCTCTGAATTTTGTGACGTCTTTTCCCTTATTAACTTCTCTATTCTCTGCAGTATTGGAACATCCTCTTCTTTCCATGATCTTCAATTTCTGGGTGGCTTCCTCCGCTTTGCAAGGTCTGCTTGCTCTCTCAATATCTAAGAATTTATTTTCTTTCTGACTGAGAATGTTGCCCAGATTGCATTTTTATCATGAACTCAGCTACTCCAAATACCTTTTGTAATTTCACTTTTTTCATTTATTTTTTTATTTAAGAATGCAATGATTGTGCATCGAGTACAATAATCATGAAGGTTCTTCCATAGTTTGCTGGTGCCTCTAACTTACTTGATTTAATTCAAGACTGTTAAAATACCCACATGACTCTGAATTGTCAGAAATAAACCTGCTTAATGGCTATCCCTTGCCACCACTTCTTTGCAAGTATATAATGAAATAGCATTTAGGTCTTCTTTATTTATTCTTATTTTCAGGTATTTTTTTACGCTCCCACAGCTTCTCAATATCACTTTCCTGTTGCCCTTTGAGGCATGTCTTACCAGCTTCACCATGGTGGTACAGCTGTGTCAGTCTTTGCACAATACCGGTTCCATGACACACTTGAATTTTCTGCTTGATGCAAATGACAATGTATGTTGTAAGAGACTTCATAAAATAGGACTTCATAAAATAAACCTCCTATGTCATGTAAAGTAGTTCTAGAAGAGCAAACTGAGAAAAGCAAAGTTCACCACAGTTTAGTAATAGTACATGAAACAGGTGGCATATAATATTCCTTTCACTCTCAAGGGCAAGTAAATTGGAAACAAGTTAAAAATATTCAACTCAAACTACAAATTTTGTGCAATTATATGCCTCTTACTGAAGTTAGCTTCTGCCTTCAGGATTTAAAATCAAACCTAACAACTTGAAATGCTGTTACTGATCGTTTTGCCCTCTACCAAAACAAACCAAACACAAACAAAACAAAATAAAACCTAGTACTGTTCGTCTATGTTGTGTTATCTAGATATCTGGTGACGTTTTTATCTAATGTTTTTAACAGGCTCTTTTAAAGGAATATATCATTCAGCCTGGTTACATTTTTTTTTCATAAGAATTCACATTAGCCATAGAAAGCCTATTGTACTTCACCACAGAATAGTATTCTGTAATTTATTTATGACCATTCATCAGTGTTGTATAGAAATTTGAACTTTAAGGTATCAACATTTTGATCTGGAGCTTTTTAAACTGGAAGCACATGTATCCTATTTCTTACTATGGGCCTTCCTCTTAAACTCTTTCCTCTCACCTGCAAGATTTGGGATAACACCCCCAGGGTCTTAGTATGCTAACTATTGCCTCTGACCCCCATAGTTACATCTGTTATCCTTCAGGTTGCCCCTTGTGCTCTAACTGGTTCCAACATGGAAGAATAGCAGGGGCCAGTAGACAGAGGGTCAGGCAAGCTTTGACTGTCTGTCGTGGTTTGATCACGGGGAGACAACCAAAAACCGTGACAGTTGTATTTTCTTTAACCCTCTTCCCCCTTCCCCCTTTTTCCCTCCCCCTCCGCTCCCCCTTGACACTAAGGACAGGTGATTTTGAGAGGAAAGGAAAAGAAGGACAGAGAGAAGAGAGTTGGAAAATTTGAAAACATTTTACTAATGCTACTAAATAAACATAGAGAAAAATAAAGCAGAACAAATATTATAGAACCAGTCTTGCAATTCCCAGCAGCTGCTCCAGCACGATCCTGCAGCCAACCGGAACTAGATTCATTCTGTCACGAGGCCTCAGGTGCAGGGACAGCCACGAGGCCTCAGCTTGCAGGGACGGGAGAAAAGAAGCAGCGAAGCAGCAGAAGATAGAGAGAGAGTGTCCTTCTGGTCTCCACCTTTTATTTCCAGAAAATTGTGAATGGGATGGAATACTCCAATTGGTCAATTCATGGTCACCTGACTCAGACCACCTCCTCTCGTTGCTCCCCGCAATGACCCAGGACATTCCACCCCTTATAACATAACATTCATGGCGTATTTAACCCTCATCAATACAATCTAATTAGTAAAATCTATCAATATGATCTAATTAATTACAACAAGTATATACATATACATATGCAGGTGTAGCTCATCATTCTCTTAGTCCATGGACCATCCTTTGGAAAAGCTCATTTAAGTTCACTTATCACACATCTAGTACATCTCATGACCACTGTTTGTGGGTTAAAGACATCAACTTCAAAGAAGTTGTCAGGCACCACTTGAAGAAACTAGCTCTGGTTCCATCACCACTGTCTTGATCTGAAAGACACTTATTAGACACTATTAGTATGGAAATTAACATCATGCAGTTCAGTCTTGACTATTTTCACCTAAAATCAAATCCCCTTTAGGTACACATCGAACTTCTCCATCTTTAAGCATCACCCACCAGGTGCTACCAGGACCTTGGGCAAAAACAATCCCATGAATGGGCTTGCCTTTGCCTGAGATAGGAGTGACCCAAACTGCCTTTCCTAACGTATTTTTCATGTGTACTGCAGGGACTTTATCTCCTTCTACAGTACATAGAATTTCTGATTGTGCAGGCTCGGCTCGATTAGTTGATCCTCTAGTGTTGACCAACCAAGTGGCTTTTGCTAAATGTGAATCCCAATTTTTAAAGGTTCTACCACCCAGTGCTTTTAGTGTAGTTTTTAACAAACCATTGTACCTTTCAATTTTCTCAGAAGCTGGTGCATGGTATGGAATGTGATATACCCACTCAATACCATGTTCTTTGGCCCAGTTGTCTATGAGACTGTTTTTGAAATTAGTACCATTGTCAGATTCAATTCTTTCTGGTGTACCATGTCGCCAAAGGACTTGCTTTTCAAGGCCCAAGATCGTATTTTGGGCTGTAGCATGGAGTACAGCATATGTTTCCAACCATCCGGTGGTTGCTTCTACCATTGTAAGTACATACCGCTTACCCTGACAAGTTTGTGGAAGTGTAACATAATCAATCTGCCAAGCCTCTCCATACTTATATTTTAACCATCGCCCCCCATACCATACACGCTTTAACCTTTTAGCTTGTTTGATTTCGGCGCAAGTTTCGCATTCATGAATAACCTGTGAAATAGTGTCCATAGTTAAGTCCACCCCTCGATCACGAGCCCATTTATAGGTTGCATCCCTACCATGATGCCCTGAAGCCTCATGGGCCCATTTTGCTAAGAAGAGTTCACCTTTATGTTGCCAGTCCGAATCCACTTCAGCTACTTGAATCTTAGCAGCTTGATCCGCTTGTTGGTTGTTTCGATGTTCCTCTGTGGCTCAACTTTTAGGCACATGAGCATCTACATGACGAACTTTCACAGGCAGGCTCTCTAGCCAAGCAGCAATGTCTTGCCACAGTGTGGCAGCCCAAATGGGTTTACCTCTGTGTTGCCAGTTGTTTTTCTTCCATTGCTGTAGCCACCCCCACAAGGCATTTGCCACCATCCATGAGTCAGTATAAAGTATGGCCACTTTTCTCGTTCAGCAATGTCTAAGGCCAACTGGATGGCTTTCACTTCTGCAAATTGACTAGATTCACCCTATCCTTCAGTGGCTTCTGTGACTCGTCATATGGGACTCCACACAGCAGCTTTCCACCTTCGATGTTTACCTACAAGACAGCAGGATCCATCTGCGAACAGGGTATGCTGCTTTTCAGTTTCTGAAAGGGTATTATAGGGTGGTGCTTCTTCAGCACGTGTTACTTCCTCCTCCTCTGGGGACATCCCAAAGTCTTTACTTTCTGGCCAGTCTGTAATCACTTCCAAGATCCCTGGGCGACTGGGACTCCCAATTCGAGCTCATTGCGTGATCAATGCAATCCATTTACTCCACGTAGCATCAGTTGCATGATGCATAGAGGGAACCTTCCCTTTAAACATCCAGCTCCGCACCGGCAGTCGAGGTGCCAGGAGGAGTTTTGCTTCAGTACCAATCACTTCTGAAGCGGCTCAGACTCCCTCATAAGCTGCAAGTATTTCCTTTTCAGCTGGAGTATAATTGGCCTCCGATCCTTTGTATCCTCGACTCCAAAAACCTAAGGGTCGACCTCGGGTTTCTCCTGGTGCCTTCTGCCAGAGGCTCCAGGTAGGACCATTATCTCCGGCCACGGTGTAGAGCACATTTTTAACATCTAGTCCAGTCCGAACTGGTCCAAGGGCCACCGCATGAGTTATCTCACACTTAATTTGTTCAAAGGCTTGGCATTCAGGGCCCCACTCAAATTGGTTCTTTTTACGAGTCACTCGATAGAGAGGGCTCACAATCTGGCTGTAGACAGGAATATGCATTCTCCAAAAACCTATAACACCCAAGAAAGTCTATGTCTCCTTCTTATTAACAGGTGGAGACCTAGCTGAAATTTTGTTGATCACCTCCATTGGGATCTGATGCCAACCATCTTGCCATTTTACTCCTAAAAACTGGATCTCTTGTGCAGGTCCCTTGACCTTACTACGTTTTATGGCAAAACCAGCATCCAAAAGAATATGAATTATTCTCACACCTTTCTCAAAGACTTCTTTCTCTGTGTCGCCCCATACGATGATGTCATCAATATACTGCAAGTGTTCTGGAGCTTTACCTTCTTCCAGAGTGGTTTGATCAGTTCATGGCAGATGGTAGGACTGTGTTTCCACTCCTGGGGCAAGCGATTCCACGTGTACTGGGTGCCCCTCCAGGTGAAAGCAAACTGCGACCTACATTCTGCTGCTAAAGGGATAGAGAAAAATGCATTAGCAAAGTCAATGGTGGCATACCACTTAGCTGCCTTTGACTCCAGTTCAAATTGTAGTTTTAGCACATCAGGCACAGCAGCACTCAACGGTGGTGTAACCTCATTCAGGCCACGATAGTCTACAGTCAGTCTTCACTCATCACTAGACTTACGCACTGGCCAAATTGGGCTATTAAAAGGTGGAGTGAGTCTTACTGATCACACCTTGGCTTTCTAGTTGATGAATCAATTTCTGAATAGGAATAAAACAGTCCCAGTTGGTGTGATATTGTCGACGATGCACCGTCGTGGTAGCAACTGGCACCTGCTGATCATCAGCCATGAGCAGTCCTACAACAGAAGAGTCGTCTGAAAGACCAGGCAAATCAGACAGCTGTTCAATTTTCTCAGTGTCCACAGATGCTATACCAAATGCCCACCTGTACCCTTTTGGGTCTTTAAAATACCCTCTGCTGAGGTCATCTATGCCAAGGATGCACGGAGCATCTGGGCCAGTCACAATGGGATGCTTTTGCCAGTTTTTTCGACTTAGGCTCATTTCAGCCTCTACAACAGTCAGTTCCTGGAATCCCCCAGACACTTCAAATATATTGACGGATTGTGTTCCTTTATAATCTGAAGGAATTATCGTGCACTGAGCACCAGTGTCCACCAAAGGCTTGTACTCCTGGTGATGTGTTGTACCACGCCATCGTATCTATACAGTCTAATAAACTCTGTTATCCTTTTCCTCTGCCTGGCTGGAGGCAGGGCAGCTCTAATCTCTGTCTTGCACAGTCTCTGAGTGTGAATTAGAGGTTCCTTCATGAGCATCAGAATTTCTTCTGTCCCTTCTGTAAACTGGGGCAGCCCTTTTCCTAGGAGTTTTCCCTTTTAACTCACGTACTCGTTCTGGAAGTTCTGAAGTAGGTCTTTTATGCCACTTATTCATATCTTCTCCCTGCTCACATAGGAAGGACCACACTGAACTTCTGGTGGTGGTCTGCCTCTGTTCTCTCTCCAGAGATTGGAAACGCCTTCTCCTAATAGCTGCAACATTGGTTCGTAGAAGTCATGAATCACATGTGTCTTCTGTGAGTGCTTTGATTTCTTGCAACAGCTTTTCAAACCGGTCATCAGATTTTTCACACAGTTTCTCCACAGCAGAGACACAAGCCTGTAGAGAACCAGCAAGGCTGTCCTCAAATTTCCGGAGCTGCTCAATCATGTCAGAAGCACTTTGTCTACCACCAGTTGACAAGACCATTCCTGCCAATGACTTAGCATATGCAGGTGGTGCACTTTGTACTAATCTGCACCACATAGATCGTGTACACTCAATTCTATCTGGATCTATCCCCTCTTGGCTGTCTGGCCCAAAAGAGATGATCTCTCACACAGCTAATTCTCTCAGGAAGTGGATACCTCTCTCCATAGTATTCTATTTGCCTGATGTGCATTGGCAATCATCCTTGTGATGAAATCTTGTTATCATAGCTGTCAGGAGTCGGGTCCAGAGGGTAGTGGAGTTGTGCTTACTTGCAATTGCCCTATCAAGGGTGGAATCCTTTGATAGAGATCCCAGCTGTTTTGCTTCTCTGCCTTCCAGTTCTATTGTTTCAGCCCCATTATCCCAGCATCGGAGCATCCAGGTTACAATATTCTCACCATCACAACGACTATAGTCTTTTCGCAGATCTCTCAGCTCATCTGGAGAAAAGGACTGAGTAGTGGTCACTTCCTCCCCTGATGATGCCCCCCTGGGATGAATCTGGCCTGTTGCCATCATCTGCAGCACGAGTAGCCTTTCTAGTGACTTTCTTACAACTGGCAACTGATGCTGATATGGGCTCACCATCATCACAGGGGTTGTTATTGTTACAACAGCAACCATGCCCCGCGTTTGAGGAAGGAGGGGCCCTGTTAGCCTTTGGACAAGTGACATCATCCGTAGTCGAGGAAGAGGCTTGAGCCTGTGTAGCCGTGGTGTCTGCGACTGGGGGCGTGGTGGCTGCAGCTGCAGCTTCAGCTGCCCTTCCAGCTTCAACAGACACCGTGCAACTCTCATTGCTCGAAAGAGACACAAACCTCCAATTTAATCTAATTTCTCTTAACACTAGTATTAATACTAGCACATTTGTCATGGCAGAGAACACCGTTATAGTTCTATCAAAACTCCACAGATATTCAAAGCACTCAAAAACATTGGTAATCTGCTCTAACGAGAAGGCGAAGGTATGGTTAGTCAACCTTTCTAAAGATTCGCTAGCCCATTTAGCAAACACATAGCTGGATTTTATCTCTCTCAGAGGTTTCCCAAGGTAAAGCAGAAACGAATAGAAACTCATTATCGGTTGCAGTATAATAAAGTAAGCCAATGCCAAACCACACAGTACAGTCATAAGCATTGTACAGTTCTTTCTTGTTATATACTATAAGAGTCTATTCCCCAGAAACAGCCAACATAAATAGGGTATAGCAGTCCACAATGTAGAAAATAGGTCACAGAAATTATACCACAGCATTTTCAAACCAATGTAATTCACTTCTGCCTTAATACCAGCCTGTGCCAAGAAAATTGAAAGGTACGTCTGCACAGTTTTAAGAACCAAAAGATCTCCAAATTTCGTGCTGCACCACGCTTAGCCCACATGCAGCTGCGCCAAGCCGAGCTGTGCACAAACAAAAAGGGCAGGCAGCGCCACCTCGTGGCTGCACCGCACAACAATGAGCATAACATGTGGCCGCCAGACAAAGAGAAACACACCAGGCGCGGGTGGCCGTGCCCCTTTTTAGTGCCAAAATATTAACTATTTCTTGAGCCCCAGTTTTGCCCGCATTCTCCACCAATTATCTGTCGTGGTTTGATCGCAGTGAGACAATCAAAAACCGCGACAGGTGAATTTTCTTTAACCCTCTTCCCCCTTTTTCCCTCCCACTCCGCTCCCCTTTACACTAAGGACAGGCGATTTTGAGAGGAAAGGAAAAGAAGGACAGAGAGAAGAGAGTTGGAAAATTTGAAAACATTTTACTAATGCTACTAAATAAACACAGAGAAAAATAAAGCAGAACAAATATTATAGAACCAGTCTTGCAATTCCCAGCAGCTGCTCCAGCACGATCCTGCAGCCAACCGGAACTAGATTCATTCTGTCACGAGGCCTCAGGTGCAGGGACAGCCACGAGGCCTCAGCTTGCAGGGACGGGAGAAAAGAAGAAGAGAAGCGAAGCAGCAGAAGACCCAGCAGAAGAGAGAGAGAGAGAGACTCCTTCTGGTCTCCACATTTTGTATCCAGGAAGTTGTGAACGGGATGGAATACTCCAATTGGTCAAGTTGTGGTCACCTGACTCAGACCACTTCCTCTCATTGCTTCCCTCAATGACCCAGGACACTGTCTCTCCACAACATCCTGGATCTGAACCCACAGCAAGAAGATAATTTCCCTCGACAAGTTAGGTCAGCACTTGAGTCCCTCCATCTGCTACAGCAAGGCATGACACACTAGAATCACTTGCTGATTCCTTTTGGTGCTCCTGCCTGCATCAGGGTCAGTTGTCCTGGGTGCTTCACTTGAAAGCGAACTGTAATAGATGTTTGAAAATTGAGCACTTTCAAGGATACCACAATCAAAAAGAAATTTGGAAATATTTGAGGTGTTTTTCTTTTTCTCAAATATATAGACCTGCACAGACATAAGCAACAAGCTGTTGAGGTGGCAATAATATTAAAAAAAAAAAAAAAAAAGATGCATTAGGTTAAGCTAGCTACCTAGGAGGTTCTTTGCTTTGAAAGACAGTGTAGACAATATAAAAGAGAGTCATACTGTTTATGGGAGCCACTAATCTTCTACTTTCATCCACTATTAGAGCACATCTCCTTCTGGAGAATGGTATCAGTAAGTAAGATTATATTCTTTTTCTGGTCTGATCTTAGGTGTGGGGGGGGAGGCTTTTCTCAAGTGAGACATGCACACAAAGTTACTATGCGAAATATCATGAGAAGATTTTTGTGTCTTTCATACTAGTGATCAGATAATACTTGTTGAAAGCTTGACCAAGATCAGAACAGAATTTTCTTCAGAATTTAGGGAGAAAGTTTGAGACACCTTACAAAAGAAAACAAACAAATAAACAAACAAACCAAACAAACCAAACCAAAACAAAAAAACCCCTCTTTAATCTGATAGCAGATCACAAATACTACAACGTCATGAAAGAATTAATGTAGAGGCAAAGTGGAAGAGGGAGGTAGACAACGTTATAACATTAGTTCTAAAAGAAAGAAGAATAATACTTGTTGAGATTTTCATATATGTAAAGTGCCAAACATGTTCTTAATATCCTTTTGTACTTCTGCTTGTGAGGAAAAACAAAATAAGGTATAATACACTCTTATAACTGAAAATAAAGAACTAAATGAGAAATATATTTACAGAACATTAAATACAACATTCATGTAAATAAACTTTCCAGGTAATGTGCATGGCACAGACAACAAAGTCTAAGCACTGTGAAATGCACTGTATTTTAAGAAAATCAAATGAGAATTGCCTAGAACAGCTCCTGTTTTCAGTCCAGTGAAAAGCTGCTGCCTTCAGGACAAGAAACTATTTGCCCTTAAGTTCATTGCAGTAGTTGGCAAATCTTGACTTGCCCGAAGAGGGAGACTGCTAATTAGCTAGGTTTGATTGTGATATCTTCCCACTGATTTGGCAGCTGCCTCAAAACTACATTTGGCTGGACTCCCAGACTTTAAAGTATGGGCTGCACCAAAGAGATTGAAATCCCTCCATACGTCCATATAGTATGCATGAATTTTATCACTTCTAGCACAGTGCATTTAATATCTGTGTTGCATAAAAGCAAGTAATTAATTTCACTGAAATCAATCCAGGTAAGATTTCTCCTAGTATTAGTAATATCTATTATTGACAGCTTCTGGGATGTGTGGATTATTTTACTCTAATAAACTCAGTTTCACAGACAATGGACGATGCTCTCAGTTCGTTATTGATAATTATGTCTTAGGAGCAGTGGAGTACTTTCTGAGAACATGTCGCAAGTGTATCCTCAAAAGAACAGAGACTGATTCTTTTAAGGGATCCTTCTCTTTAATGATACTAGTTATATTTTTCAGCTGTTCCATAGTGACACCTTCTTTTCAGACATTTTATCCCATCAACCTTTTTTTAGGCAAACAAATATCTCAGTCAATATGTAGATCAGAATAGTGTTTCTGAGACAAATTAACACATAATTGAACGCAAAGATTTTTTTAAGAAGTAGTATATGCCCTTCTTTCTTCTAGCTAAAGATATTATCCCTTTATGGAGATATCATTAAGTAGGCTGTAAGTTTGTAAAGAGTTTGTGTTGGGAGAACCCTAGTTTATACCTTGAGAATAGCTGTTCATCTTGTATTAAAAGACCCCAGAGAGTCTCCTTCACTTCTGCAACTTTCATTCTTTGCCTAAGAACTACTGCTCTGTTGTGACAAGCAGAAACAAGCACACCATATATCCAAAGTTACAGCTATGCTTTTTTTTTTTTTCCACTGCTGTTTTTGTGTGTGTGTTCATGTGTGTGTGTGCTGCTTTGTTCAGCTCTTACAGATAGTAGCAGGAATGTGTAACATAACCCAGTGCAATATGGCTGTTTCAAAGTGATTTGCTTCCATAGTTTCCGACAGACTTCATATTTTCATTTGGTGGAATCAGGTTCAGACTGGAAAAAATGATTAATTGTAAACCTTAACCGATTCTTTTATAGCTATTGAAATTTATGTCTCATACACAAACAAATAAGTTGTAATTCCTACTATAGTGGACTGTTTTTCATTGTTTGTCTTTACTGATATTTCCATCCTGGACAAATCCATTGATTTGAACAACTTTATTGTGATGTATAACTGATGAATTAGGATAAAGAATGAGGTTATAATAATCAAAAAAGTTTTTGTTTTGCTATTAAACAGATATTACTGTTATCAATAGACACCATTAAGAAGAAGTAGCTTATTTTTCACTAGCTGGCTGGTTCACTTTTTTGTGTGCCTTACTTGGTGCATAAAAATCAATTTAAAAATGTATTACTTTTTCAAACTCAAAGTTTCCAGTAAGAAATTTATTTAATTTTATTTGTTCTATTAGAAAAAGATATAAGGGAAATGCCACAAAATGTTTCTGATACAAAGATACAAATGTTTCTGTCTGGCCCTGCTTAGCTATAAATATTGTGTGCAGGGAAAACATGTAAATACAATTCAAATGTATTTAAGCTGGAAAAGAATACAGGTATACAGGTGGCTTTGTTTGGTTTTTTGTTTTTATTGAAATATAGCTATCTACATTATAGATATTTATTTTACAAACTCAAATTAAAAGCTTTGATTTTCCTCAACTGTTTTCATACTGTAAGTTTTCAGATAATAAACCAGAAAATGTATGCTAAGGAGTGACCTCCATCATACACAGAATGTGAATTGTCTCTGGCAGTAGAGGATGTTACAGACAATTGTTTATAGAGAATTAAAAGTGACAGCAGGAAGATAGCTGGTGTCAATAAGTCAACTATGCCAAGTCAGTTTTCCTCACTGTACTAGGAAATCATTCAGTTCTTTTGAATTATACAGGAATACGGACTGTGTCTTTGACTATCATGAATGAGCAGAAGGCATTGATTGAATTTCTCTCAGCTAATTTGCATTTTTAAAAATTGATTATGCTGCTGGTATGTGTGTAAATATCATCCTGCTTCTTTCCTATATCTTCTTTTTGCACATATGTCTCTCCAACAGTTACTGTGATTTTCATACATATACAGAAAAATTGGTAATGAAACAATTCCTTTTATCAGGTGGGCAGGAGGGAAGACGTGAAAGGGAAAGCAAAAATTATCAAACCAGTAGGGATGGTAGAAGTGATGGATCTGCAGTCCTATGAATTCAAGAGTTTTCACCTCAAAATGTGTAGCAGCAGCTAATATAGCCCAAGTACAGAGATGCAGTTTATTCTGTAGAAGCCAGAGTTCTTCATATTCGTGTTCCAAACTTCTGATTCGTTAAAATTATTTGAGGTCATAAAACCTATAAGTTCTTTAACTGAAAAAAGAACAGGCTTCTGCTGATACTGTAACAAAAGATAGAAGACCATTTGCTTTATTTTTTTTTTTCACTTCTGTAACTCACTGAATCCTGATGCTGTGCATCTTCATGATGTATATCAGATAAAAGTCTAAGATAGTGGCAAAACCTTCTGCAGCATTTGTGTTTAGAAAAAAAAAAAAAAGTGGTTTAGATAAAAGCTTTCTCTGAAAGCTGTGTTGAATGGCAACAGAATTTTTTAATAAAAATGCCTGTCAGATTGAGAGATGCCTGAAATTCCAAAGTGCTGGGATTTTCACAGTCCTCCCTCCCTCCTTAAAACTCCAGTGTTACTAAGACAAGCTCTGGTGCCAATTTTTCTCTGACCTAATGTGTTAGAACACAAAACAGAACTTCTCCAGCAATACATAACTGACTGTTTTGTGGTTTTGTTTTGTTTGTGTGTGGGTTTTTGTTGGTGGTGTTGTTTTGGTATTGTTTTATTCTGCTCATTGATCCGTGGTTAGGGCAAGCTCTAGGAGTGCTCTATGTGAAGATAAGATGGCTCTGGTGCCCTGCATGACTATTCCAAAAACTATGCAAATTTTTGTTCTTGAAAAAGATGGTACTCCTTTGAGATTGTTATTTGTTGTTGTTGTTTCATATTTTTTCCTTCTGCATGAAAATAATTACGCGTATCTTTTTCTTCTTTTTAATACTCATGTAGTAAAAATTAAAGTCAAAACCATTTATTTTTCTAGGAAATTGAACTTCTGTTTCCTAGAAGGTGTTAAAAGGTATTGTCATACCATGTGGGACATCAATAATTAAAAATAATTAGTAGAAATCAGTTTTGTTCCTAGAGAATCCAGTAGTCCCTAGGAAGATGAGACATTTTCAAGGCTTTAATTGTCCATTTTGATGATACAGCTCTGCAGAATACTGATATAATAATAATAATGATGTTGGATGCTTGAATTTTGCATAACATGCACTAGCAATGACAAAATATCATTTTGACTGGGTTTCAGAGGGCATTATATTAATACAGTTGGGAGAAGAGAGTAGAGAGAATACGTCAGTGGCTGTTTATACTACCATGAAAGTAATATAGATCAAGGTGCTACATCTGTACAATGCAGATCACTGAACAGATTCTTGATCAGGTCCTGATGTAGCTCTATGTTAATATGCTTTATTTTTTTGTTGTTTTGTTGTTGTTTTTGGTTTTGTTTTCTTATATTCATAGGTCTCATTATTTTGGATGCACAGTGATACAAGTATTGATATGTTAGTTTTAGAAAACAGTAGGGTGCCATTAATTCAGTGATCTCCACACTGTGTTGCAAAGAGTATTCAAAATGGGATGCATGTGTCATTGCAAGAAGGTAGCCATATTAAGAAACTAAAACAAAACAAAACAAAAATAACAAACTAACCAAACAAAAAAGAACAACGACACAAAAACCTGATTCTGAACATCTTTTTCTCTTGTTTTAGTTTCTGGCAGGAAAGCAAGACAGCTGAATCTGAGTATGTATAGGTTCCATTTTGTGCAGAGTAAAAACTGTAACTGCTTTACTGACTGTTGTTCTTGTAAAGACCACACTAGGCTCTCCCAGAAGTCAATTTCAAAATATGTAAAACAGGAATCAGAGAAAACTCTCAAATTATCAAACAACCTTTGTATATTATTTATTTGTAATTATATTTGTAACCTTTGTAAATATTTAGCTTACAGCAAAATTAATAGATTTTCAGTGAATTGCATTTTAAGATCACTCAGACTTGCCTGGGTTTAGTTTTACATGCTTTGGTGTAAATTTTTAGCAAGTTTGGTTAAAATGCAAGGTAAGTTTCCACTTCATTGGAAAAGACACTGATTTTAGAAAGACGGCTTCCATGTCAGAGCTTCAGAACAATATACAGGTCAGAACCATTGCATAGTTTTACAAAGCAACTCTGTGTCAGTGATATAGCTCTGATTATTAAGTTGTATTCAACAATAAAAAGGCAAATATTTTATAAAACTAATTTTCTTAATTATTTGTATTCTTTAAAATGTGCTAATGTAAGCCTAAAAACTGAGTTAATGTTTTGCAGAACAAGTATCTGTGAAAGCAATTTATGTTCCATGGGACAACTGAGTTAAAGGATTAGAAGAATAAGAAGAATAATATCTTAATGTATCCAGAAATAATCTAATAAAGGACTTGCAGTGTCCTTGAAATTGACTTTGCTGCCTAGTTTACGGGGACAGGAAAACAGTAACAAAGTACAACATACAACAGTGCAATTTTCTTTTTTTTACACATATAACTCTAATAAGAATAGTAACAGTTTGAAAGCCTTCATTAGTCTCTGAAAGAGAATCTCTGATAGGTATACTTTGTATTAATTCTCCCATCACTAGTACACTGAGAGATTACCTTTATCTTATTGTTGGTAGGCATTACTGGTGACCTAAGCCAATGTTTGTGACAAGAAAAAAACAAAACCAAAATCGAACCCACCAACAATCACCCCTACCTCCTTAACCAAACAAACTAGAAAAGCAGAGACAGTAAGCTTCTGAATAAGTGGCTTGACTTTTAGTATTGCCAGCTTTCCACTATTGCAATTAAAGCCCCCAAAAAGTTGTATAAAAAGGCCTACCAAGCACCACAAAGAAGTCTGGTCCTTGTTATGTGCTTGTAACTAAGTTTTGTGCTTGCCACAAAATGCTTTTTATTGAAGCCTTGTAGGATGAGCTACTGTTAAAAGAAGTTAATGCTTAAGAGATAGACTGATTGGTTAAACCAGTTTCTTCCGAGGCAAGATGATATTGTACTCAGAGGAACAGTAGGGTTTGTGGGAATAAATTACTAGTGCAAACGAAATGTGATGTAAAAAGGTATTATGTTATCAGAAAAGCAACTGAAACATGTATTTTTGAAAATAATGTTCATAAATAATTTATGCTAGTACCACCAAGTTCTGTTACCACCATAGAGATCATTATTAAACACTACAGTGGTGTAAATTTTTTGTGTGATAGATGCTTTAAAATGGATCTCATTGACATGCATCATGCCAGGCAACATATTTAGGTAATTTCTGTGGGACATATATAAGTGGGACTTATTTTAATATCTCATTTTGAAGCCTTTTTGCAACACAGTGTGGAGATCACTGAATTAATGGTACCCTACTGTTTTCTAAAACTAACATATCAATACTTGTATCGCTGTGCATCCAAAATAATAAGACCTATTAATATAAGAAAACAAAAACAACAACAAAACAACAAAAAAATAAAGCATATTAACATAGAGCTACATCAGGACCTGATCAAGAATCTGTTCAGTGATCTGCATTGTACAGATGTAGCACCTTGATCTATATTACTTTCATAGTATAAACAGGCACTGAGAGCATAACTGCATTGTGACAATGCAATAGTATGTGACAGAATGCATCTCAACAAAAAACTGCTGTGTTCCCTCCTTTTGCAGCTGTTTGGGAAATTAATAAATCTGTTTATAGATCCCTGCAGATGAAAAATCACTCTAGAACTTAAATTTGTTCTCTTCATATCCCTCAATAAACATTGATTGTCTAGAATAAGGAACTGTTTATGCAGACCAAATCTCATGTATTCAAAGTGTAAAGCTTAGTGATTTTGCGTAATTCTAAATTTTACACAACATTCCCAGATCGTGAGATAAAAATTACTCTGTCATTAATAATTTTTCATATGCTGTAAACAAGCTATTACCAATACTATAAAATAAAAAGAATACTCTTACAAGACAGTATAGAGTTCAGAGGACTTTTTAAAAAAATGTATTTCTGGTTTAGTCAAGATGCTTGACATGTCCGTTCCCAACTAAAGTATTAGTCCATAATATTTATGACTACAAATTAATTACATTTCCTAGATTAATTTTTACTAATGACAATATGCCAATTTCTACCTATTTTGCCAAGATTCTCAAAAGTCAAGTTCTCATTTCATCAAATACAAAAAAAATAAATAATTTTACTTTGGCGTGATTAACTTTTTAATTTACATAAGATGGCAGTTTTTTAGAATCAAAGAACAAACATAGAAAACTAAATTAGACATTCTATTTTAAATGAAAATGGTCTATTGAACCATAACTTTTCAATTGTTCACAATAATTTAGAAATAAAAGTTGATTCATTTCATTCAGTGAATGATGAAATCAATTAATCATACATCTCTATGTATATTATACTCTTAGGAGTAAATTCTATGATGATTAGGAAAGATAACAAGTAAAGATACAGGGAACCCATTTCCTTAAAGCTTTGAAATAGTTCAGGAAATAATCCTGATTTTCCTGTGTATTTACCAGAAGTTTGAAGGGAAAAATAGAGAATGTTTAACCTGAGAGAAGAAACAGAGAGTTCATGCTTTCTATTCCTACTACGTAGAACAGAGCAATGCTGTAGAAAAACACTATTTCAAAATTCAATAACAATTATTTAGCATAGTATTAAGTAAACTATCACACACACACAAAACCCCCTATCAATATCCTGTCCCAGAGTCGCTAATGTACAGTTCATCATCTTGCCAGTAGTCACACTGATCACTCATCATAAGGAAGAATTTTCCCCTTTTTTTTCTTTGTGTTTCAACTATGCTGCTGTAAATGAGCCACAAATCATGTACTTTTAAAATATTTTTAATGGTAAACTTATTAATTGTTGATGCTTCCCAACATGAAAGGAGGAAATACAAGCAGAACATCATCATAGAAGACTTGGCACTGTTTATCCTGATTGTCTAGTACTAAATCAAGTGGTTTGAGCATTATTTGGTGTCTCAAATCCTTCATACATTCCAGTTCAAGTCCCTTCTTAGGCAATAGTTTCTGGCAAGCAAACTTACAGACAGATCTAGCAGTAGCCACATGAATCCAAGGTTATCTCTAGAAGCTATAATGGCAATTTTCTTCCTCTGCAAAGCACCTGCCAAAGCAGAAGACATAGTAATGAGTTTCCCTAGTGACATTTTCAGCAACAGTCTTGACAATCATCCTCTCATACAGTTTGCTTAGCGTAACAGTACCCACAGAAAGAACAATGAGAAAGATCTATTAATCTATTAATTCACTCATCACTGAAATAAAGATACATTGAGATTACAGGAAAACACCTTGAAGGGAAGAGAATAAACCTGAAAGTTTCCAAATAATTACAGGAATGAAAGTAGACACTTTTATCTGTAATTCTTGGGGCAAAGATAATAAAGGAAAGTACCTTTAAGGATTTACTCTATGTTAAATGAGTCATCATGAAATTGAACATGTCCCTTAGCTTGTCTCCTCAAGCAATACAGCACGATGTGTGGTTGTGCATTCAAGGTCACCTGTTTGTTGCAGTCTTTATCGACTGAAAATGACAGGTTGAGGTGATTATCAATGTACGTTAATTTATGTATCTATTTTATGACTGGTGTGGGCACTCAGTAAAAAAACAGATTTATTTTAAATTTATAAGATGCCAAACATTGCCAAAGTCTTCATGTGTAAAAGCAGTTCATGTGCAGTGGAGCTACCATGTTCAAGTATATTCAGAATATGCAGAAAGAATTATAAGTTTTGTAGCTTGCTGTCTTAAATTAGCCCTGACATTTTACTCTAATCAACTCTAACCTCCCATATGAAACACTACATTGCTTTAGTCATACCATTGCTGTAAACAATTCAGTAAATTTTTAACTTTTGGTTCCATTTACTTTTTCATGCATGGATTATTTAGCTCTATACCAGTACATTAAATAAATCTTGTCTTCCCTGTAGAATCTTTCCTTAATGTACTGATTGCTAAGTGGAAGATAACTGCTCCACTGAAACTCATTTTTCATTTTTTCACAGTAAATGTTATTTACTGTAATATCTAATGAAATCCAACAATGCAGCTCTGGGGTACCATTAAACTGACACATATACAGTAATAGCATTTTCATTATAGAAGTGTCAACACTTTATTTCTTACAAGAGATATCAACAGCCAAATACAATCATCACCTGCTTTTATAAGACCTTCTTGGAATTTTGAAAATATCTCTGCTTTTAATATATTTGCTATTCCTAATAACATTTGTTATTTTTTTTACAAATAAAGCTTGACTGGTTATTTCTGTAGCTACAGATAACTTCTATAGCATGCTCTAAGGAGAACAAACACTGAAATTTCACTTTACATGTTTAAAAACAATGTGAAAATCTAGGCTGCAGAATGAATAATAGATCAGGAAAGAGCTTATGAAGTTATTTGACGTTGATCTACCCGCAAAATCTTTTTAATGTGAGTATGTTTTATCTTTTTTTCCCACTAACAGTGTCAGAAAGTAAATCTTACGTAAATATTTCTATTACACATTCTTTCTCTATGATCTTTATTGAATCACTAAATTCAAAAATCACTGACCCTGCAAAGATGCAGATCAAGCTGCTTTCTTGGGAGCAGTTGATTAACAATAATAATAATAATAAAAAAATGTTAGAGCTAAGAGTCTACATTTTTTGAACCACATTAATAAGGCCATGAAGAACACATTTCTAAGGGTTAGTAAATGTAATTTCTGAGTCTGCCACATAAATATAGAACTGTTTGTGACCATACTCTAAAAAGTTTAATCTGTTTTCTAGGAACATTGATCTTCATTTGAACAATGAGCAATTAGAATCTAGAAACAACCACACAGAAAAGTAGTTTGCAAAAGCAGATATTTGCTTTTCCGAAATTGCCTCATCACACCTTAGTGTATATGTATTTTTTCTGTGAGAGAACACTTGCAGTAATTAGCAAATGTACATATGCTTTCACTTGGCCCCCTAGCCACTCAAACAGAAAAAAGGCCCATATGAGGTACATATGGAGATGAACTTTGTGGAAACTTTTATATTTTGTAGTATTTATTATTTACAACTACTTTAGAGATCATAATTTTTAGTATTTACTTTACCCAGAAGTGAAATATAGTCAAATCTAGGGTGAACAATAACAATTGCTTTACTACTGGGAAGCAGCACTACATAGTATTAGAAAAAGGAAAAACATTTTTAAAAATCTCAATGTAATTTAAAATACCATGGGAATTCACAGAGGAAAGGAAAATGTAAATGGTTTGTTGAGATTGAAATAAAACTCTATTAATTAGCCCTTAGATAATTTCTTTTCCCTTAAAAAAGTATCCTGAGATGATTTTTTTTCTTTTTTGTTTGGTTTTTGCTTTAGTTTGGGTTGTGTTCATTTTTTTTTTCTTTGAGATAAAAGAATGTTCCCTAGGACAAAAAAAAAAAAAAAAAAAAGGAATTTCTCTTATAATATTAAAAAAAACCAAAAACCACAACCTGTTATATTTTGCATGATGGGACTCTCTATCCAAGATCCAGATTTTAACATGCACAGTCTGGAGAAAGCCTGTCTACACAAGACAACATATTTGCGGTAAATTGCATTGTTTTCACATGTGGTTACATAAGAAACATGGGAATCATGTATTTCACTTATCTAAGTAAGTCTTCATTTCGCACACTGTGTTGCAGAGAAATAAAGCTGACTTCATCTCTAAATTATGCTCTTTCTCCAATAAATTAACAGAAAGGAGAACACATTGCTTGAATTTGCATTGAGTTCAATGGTTGCTTTGAACTATTGAGTTCAATGGTTGTTTTGCTATGCACTATATATTGTCCAACCAGCATTTCAGAAAACTCCCATAGGTGTTTTAATATAATAAGTAATCAGAAAATATATTGCCCCCTAAATGTAAAGAAAAAAAAAAAAAGGCGATAGAGAAAAAATGTGTACATTTTTAGGAATGAAAAATCAAAGCAGGTGGATTTTGCCACTGTATGAAAAATGTGTTGATACCCCTATGATGAAAATCTAAAAAAAATTGTTTGTTTTTAAATGAAATCACTTAAAGTTACACAAATATGTGGTTTAAGTACGATGTACTACTTTCTTGCAATTTGCAGTTTAGGAATTGAAGCAATCTTCAGAGGAGATAGTAATAGATGTTTGAGATCCATACAGAATATTTTCTTGCTTTTTTATGTCAATACTACTAATAATTAAGCAGAATACGACAGCAGAGATTTTCATTAAATAAGATCCTCCTCCCTTTCAAAAACATAAAAACAAGTTTCCCTAAATAAATTTGCATTCAAAATAAGAAATTGATGCTTTGATGCTCATCAGTGTTTGATGCTCTTCTTCCGTGCTCTTGAAATTTCTCTTAATTACCAGTATTTGAGTTTCCAAAGGATGTCAGGATACTTATTCTCCATAATCCTAGTAATGGTCAATGACTGCTGGCACCTGAGACAATACAGGTTTCCAGGCCCTTTTTCTTGCTCAAATTTCAACCCATGAATCACTATCAGAAGGAAGACACAACCAGAGGTATTGTAAAATATCCACGTAAATTATGAGCAAGGATCTTTTGGTGTTGACAGCATCCAAGTTAAAATAAATAGCAGATAGCCTAAAGACCTTTACCAAAAATAAAACAAAATACACACACAAAAGTCCAACAACAATAAAATTGTACCAGTTATCAAAATTTCATAGATTGCACTGAGCAAACAGTGAGATGGGTGGCATGCAGTGATAGAAAGGAAGACTTTGTTTTATTAATCAATTCCCATGATTTTACTACTACATATTTTGAATTGTATTTGATATGAAAGCAGATAATAATGTCAGTTGGAGCTTACAATCATGTTCTCTGTCAATCTCAAATAATTTTAACATACCACTAGCTTCGATGCTAGCTTTAAAATATGTTTCTCTAAAAATTGTTATGGAATAATCTTACAGATAAGTTTCACAACAGGTCAGTTTTGTGAAGCAGTTAAGAATTCAAAACATTAACCTATGTCCCAAAAGTATGAGTTGATTAAGACAAAAAGCAGAGGAAACACATTCTTTATTTATCAAGTCTAGCCACTATGCTGTTGGAATCCATCTGGCTACATTGTAGTATCTGATATTTTAGTAAATTAGCTTCTGTATTTTGATTTTATATTATGTGTTTCTTAACTAAAAAGAGGAAATGAAGAACAGACAGGAAGAAATATCCAGAACTTTTTTCAGGAATGTGGGTCTTCCAACTAGCATTAGTAGAAAGAGATAACTTCAAGTGTTGATCATCTCAGGCAAAGCTACTCTACATAAAGGATCCTAAAAGAATCCTTATTTTTTTCTCAATAAGTTCTCAACTGTCAACTGCAAATTTTCACTGTTATAATATCACAGGATTGCATACTCTGTTATGGAAGAGTAAGTTATATATTATCTGTGGAGATGCTGATGCTGGTTCAATAGCGTTTTTGAAAGGTTTTATGAGTGAACTTGAATATCGCAGATATGCTTAAGTACCTGAACATTCCAAATGCCACTGTGTACTTCACTGATATTGTCTTTGGACTAGGAACGCTATCTATTTAGGACAGTGACTTCACTGTATAGGAATGACAGTGACATAACAAGATACTCGAATATTTTTTAAGTAACCTTTAAAGTTATCATAAATACATTTTTCTGATATAAGACTATTTTTTTCTGTACAAATAAAATTTAATGATATTGACAATTTTTTTTTTTTATTTTGGTGCAACTCAAGCATCTGCAGCCAATTACCTGTTTGCCAAAAACACATAAAAGTCAGGGTAATAAAATTAACCCATTTGCATCTGAAAAATGACAGACTCCATTTTGAAAGTAGCCTTGAAAACTATCTTTACAAGTTATAATTTAAGAACTAAGGAGCTTAAGTAGTAGAGATATACTACAAGGTGAATCACACACAATATTCATGACTTTTCATGTTATTAAATGAAAACAAACTATCAAATATAATTAAATTATAAGATTTCAAATTCTTAGTTTTATTAATTCAGAGAGAGCAGAGTTATGTAAGTACACCTTCAGACTTTTACACTACCTCATGTACTAGATTAAGATTTAAACAATGAGCCCATCTGCCATTTTTACATAGTCCTATGTAAGTTTTGTCTCGAAAATGGTAGAGTGAATTTTAGGTTACATAATTAAAAATGTCATTAATTAAATATACTTTGAATACATCAGTTTTGGCCTGCATTAACAGTTCCTTATTCTGAACAATCAATGTTTATTGAGAGATATGAAGAGAACAAAGAAGGCTGTAATATATTTTACTGTATGTGTTTATGAAAATTTCAAGTGGGTACTGCTGCAGCTCCTGAGTCACTAACAGAAGCAATAGAGTAGTTTCCCAGGTGTTAAGTACTTTAGCAATAATAAGTTATTCTGGCCATAACACTGCTGGACCACTCTTAGAGATATAGAGGTGAATGGCATTGAGCAACTACAATGCATTCAAGTTCCTCTGTACCAAAGGATGTCCCTGAGGTGGTTGCTGGTGAAGCTGGACTTTCTGTTAAGGAAAATGGTTTCTGAAAGGGCATATGTAAAGATGACAGCGATTGAAAGATGCAAAAGTTTTTGGGTAAGCAGACTGAGGGGCAGGAATCTTATAAGGACTAATTTTACTTTCACAGGAAGACAGCTGAATGATAGCCTTTGTTCTGACTGTTCAGAATATCACGCCATGTCTTTTTTGAAATAGGAATGCTACTTTTCACGCTTTAATGTTTTTGCTTTAGTATTCCCATAAACATTTAAAAGGTGTATTTTAGCAACTGTTGCTTATTCTTTTAGGCCTCCCTCAATTATCTTCTCCTTTTTTGTGTAACTGTAAAATCACTAAATCCTTCACGTGTTTCTTTGCTCTGAAAATTCCAATTGCAGTACTACTAGTACCTTTTTGATTCTAATAGGACTGTCATAGTACAGTATATTATGGAAAAAAAACCCCAACCAACCAGACAAACACTGAAAAACTGAAAACAAAGAGATCTATTTGTTCTAACATGTAACTTTCTTCAGTTCCCCCTTTTCAAATTGATTATGAGACTGGGTTGAGCGTAATAGTAATACTTAAGTACAGAACTTACGCTGTATAGAAGGTAAAAGATTTTTATCTTTTAGACAATAGTGCCCTTGTGATTTAAAAAAGTAAATTCTGCCTACATTCATTTGACTGCAATAATTATGAAATTCAAAATTCTTGCTAAAATTTAGGGCATTTTGAACAAAGCTTAACAGGAAGATGTCCTCACTCTGTATGTTGCATTCAAAATAGCAATGAGAGATTATCCACTTTTTCCATTAGATAAATCTTTCATAAAACTCCATGGGAATTGCAGCAGGGTAAGGACTACCAATTTCACCACTTCTTACCATATCTCAAGAGTACAATGAGAGCATTATTTAGAGTATGGATTTTTCCCAGGAGTCCTATGAAGATTTCCTTGGCTCGGTTCCCCAAAAACCTAACCACATATCAAAAGCCAAGAATTTGTTGGCCCTGCTCCCAGTTCTCAGTTTCAGACATTTGGCTTGCCTCCCTGACTAACATAAAGCTTAGGCACTGTGTGTTTTCACGTGTTCTCATCTGGAAGGCAGCCCACACAGATGATGGTAGACCGAGCAACTGAGCATGTTTGTAGGAAACAATGTAATGTCGCATAGCTATCTCCAAGGATTCTCTGACAGGGAAGCATGCAGATGACTACTTTTTCCTTTAATATGTACTCTTCATCTTCCTTGCTTATGTAATTTTTGGACATGATAACAAGTAATTTCACAGAGGTTTTTTTGAAGACTTTTCTTGGAAAGTTTCAAATTTTGATGTTTTATCTTGTCCAAAAAAATATCCAATGTTAAATAATGTGATTTATTTAAACAGCTACCTAATTCTCAAGAGGAAATACAGTACCTAAAGTTATTCTACATCAGTCATATCTGCTACATAGAAAGAATGTTGTGGACTCTCAGATAGGCAACCATCATGCTGAGGAGCCAGGCTCCTTCACGAGAAAAGATAGCTTTGACATTACATTTGCTGTAGTTTCTTTCAGCAAATTATTCTGCATTAAAAAATGCCCTATTTCCAGAGCTGATGCTTTCCAAGAATGCTTGTTTCAGTATGTTACTTTAAGAAATTGGTTTTGGGAAAAAGCAATTCCATTTAATTTTTTTGCAAATGAAAGACTCATTCTAACTTTTTGGTTTCTAATGACTACATTCAAACTTAAGCAATTTATGCACCACTTTCAAAATTATTAAATTTCTAAATAAAATTATTTTTAAGAGCTTACATTGAAGTGGCTCATTGAAGCATTACACTACAAGAAAGACATTGAAGTACTGGGGAGAGTTCAGAGGAGGGCGACAAGGCTGGTCACGGGCCTGGAGCACAAATCTTGTAAGGAGCAGCTGAGAGAGCTGAGGCTGTTTAGTCTGGAGAAAAAGAGACTGAGGGGAGACCTTATCACTGTCTACAACTCTCTGAAAGGAGGTTGTGACATGGAGGATGTTGGTCTCTTCTCCCAACTAGTAAGCAATAGGACAAGAGGAAATGGCCTCAGGTTGTGCGAGGGTAAGTTTAGATTGGATATTAAGAAAAAACTCTTCATGGAAATGGTTGTCAGATGCTGGAACAGGCTGCTCAGGGAAGTGGTGGAGTCACCATCCCTGGAGCTGTTTAAAAGGCATTTCAGACAAAGTTCTTGGGGACACTGTTTAGTGCTAGAGTTAAGTTAATGCTTGGACTCGTGGACTCTCTTCCAACCAAAATGTTTCTATGATTCTATGGTTCTATGAAATCTGACTTTTTGTTTCCAAACCATTACTGGGAATTCAGCTTTGCCTCACAACATGGGAAAAATAGTGTCCTGTTTGGCGTCATTCGGAGTACTCTGATGACACTGAATTTCATCATACACAGCTCTTCTTAATAAGAATATATTATATGCTTTTAATTTATAAATGAGTACTTCCTTTTTGTTATTTCAACTCAATCTCCTTCACTCACAAGGTAAATACAGTGTTCTCCAGGCCATTCAAGTTTAATTTGGAATTCTAGGCACATAATTATTTTTATCATCTCTTCCAAGAGTGAGCAAAGTCAGGCTAAACAATCTTTCTTGAATGGTGTCCCGAGTCTCCACTTTGTTAGCTGCTGGTCCTTATTTTCCCTCCTCCGTTTTTTTTCCCAGTTAAAGGAAATTGTTGCACTGCATACAGAGCAAGCTGTGCCTTCACTATTTTAAGATCACATACACAACAATGTATGGCAGCCACGGTGCATTTAAACTCTAATTCCACTTTCTTGAACTACTTCCTACTTCATTTTTTTATTCTTTTTACCCATACCTACTTGTTAGTCACTCCTACTTTTTTGGTTTGGTTTGGTTTTATTTTCTTCAGATTCATGCCCCAGTCCATTCTGAGATCTTTCTTCTTCTTACAGCATTATTGTTACCGAGGCATTACACTTGAGTGCTTTGCACTTTGTAGAGATTCATACTTTTTTCATTCTAAAAACTTATGAAGACCTATATTCCAAAACATTTGGGTTGTAGAAGAGGATTTAAGTTTTGCTGTAGTGTGCCATGGTGATACTTCTGTATTCTTTAAAAAAATACTCAATGTTCCCTCTGTTTAAGAAACCAAGAAATAAGACTTCTTTTTTTAAAAATTAAAATCCTAATCAGCTAAAGAATTTTATTGAGTATTTAGTTCACTTGCAGTCCTCAAAAGAGAAGCAAGAGATTAAAAACATATTTACATATGAAACTGATTCATCTTAAAATCAACCCAAACTGATTTGAGCCTGTAAAACACATCATAATTCTAAAGAAGAAAATACTCTTAATATAAGTAGCAATAAATTTCCATAGATTACAGTAGCTCTCAGTGAAGATGAGACACTCCAATACAACTAAAAAATAATCATGTTCTCAGTATATAGGAATTTGTTTTTGCTTTTGGTTTGGATTTTCATTTTTTTTTCCTGCTAGTCCTAGATAAGAACATGACAATACCTAATTCATTCAAATAAGAAGGCAAATCTTTTGTTTGCTATGGAATGTGATGGGCACCACTGATAAGAATGAAATGAAGTATCATAACAGATCTATAAATATAGGGAAATTAATATCCAGAGGCAAACTCCTTATTTCACTCACACATATTTTATTATACTGAGCCCAAAACCCAAATCACTAGTGCAATTTGTTTCAAAACTTGTCCTTTATAGATCAAGAATGCCCAGTGATCAACTGCTATTTGTCACGGTAGTCCATGCTGGGACAGGCCAGTGGCCTCCCTCAGATATCCAAGGGAAATACAAATGAAATATTAGTGTCCTAAACTGGTCTGTGATGGCATAACTGGGTAGAATAAAACTATCCTCTTTCAGGAGTGAAATTTGTCACGTGGTAAGATACTTTTCATGCATACCAATATGAGTAAGTGGCAAAGACAAAGTTATTTCTCTACAGAGACTGGCTGGGACAGTACTTCGCTGCAGTTACTAGATATAATACTAGTTATCTGAACTTTCCCATCTGCTTCTTTTGGTCCTTCTAGCTTATTAATTGTTTGCCTACTTGGGAGAAAAATATCCTTTACCTAACACAGAAGGTCATCTGCTTTTTCCAGTAGTGAGCTTTTCTTATAGATCACAAGCTTATAGAATGGTAGCATTCTCAAAATGTCTAGGAATAAATTTCAGCTATGCCTCGTAAGAGAGATGTGCATCTTCTTGAGGCTGAAAGCTGCAAAATCAGTTTGTGCTGTCAGAGTTTAACTTTTTTTTGCCTATCGATTTTATTGCTGGGAGAAATTGTCATATTGACAGCCGTTATTAGTGAATCTCCTACTTTTTCATGCATCAGCTTTGTATATCACTAGCAGTGATACATTCTCCTTGCAGCCTTACCCATATATCAGCCACTTCAGACTCCACACACATTTTATTTTTGACTGCCCTTTAACAATTTAGTTTAAAATGTTGCTGGTGGAAAAACACTACCCACATAATGAATATGATTCTATACTTGCACCCTGTTTACAGTTTTCTGGAGTTATCACAAAGCAGTTACTCAGCTACAAACTTATTTCAAGTCTGTAATGCTTTAGACTGAAAGTCTTGTATCTGTCTGTGCTTAATCTTTTCCAATCCATAACCTATAGCCACATTTTCTAGAGTGTAGATTGATCTTTGAATGCTGTTTCTTTATATCATGACACTGTTCCACAGAGCACTCAGCTAGCAGTAGACTAAAGCAAAACATTCCTGAAATCATAAGTTAAGCTAACAGTAGACAAAAGAGAAAGTATTTAAAGGATATTAAAATTAATAAACAACTCCAGATTTCAAATGTGCTTTTTTCTTCTATAAAGATATATGTTTCCATGTAGTTCTTTTTAGCTTTATGTCTTAAATTAACTTTTGTAGAGGAAAACTATGTATATCACTTTCTACACTGGGGAACTGAACATGTCAATGAGTTTTTTCAGAGTCGGGATATGGCTGAATGAATAAGCATGGAAACTTACACAATATTTCTCAAGATGATAGAGGGAGCTATTCTTTTAAAATATCAGGAGTAAGCATTAATAACCCAATGGCACAAATTGCATTCCTTGTTTCTTTTACATATTCTTCAAGTTCAATAGTTGCAGTCCCATGAATAAACTCATTCCTTACAATAATCTTGAAATGTAACTAGCTAAAATAATATTCATTTGAGATGTCTCCTTAGCTAGGAGAAATCAAAAGAGCTACAGCTTTTACTGGAAGTGACTTACGTGTCATTTTCTCCTAGCCCATTCTGTCAGGATACTGACCAAATCCCCTCTCCTGCAAGTTCAGTGGGCTGAGTTAAGGCTCTCAGTGGGATGAGTGAAGGTGTTTAGTCAAAGGTTACCTTAATCGCTGATGAGAAGCCAGAAGCCTGGGCTGCCCTCCTTCCCTGCAGAACTGCTTTTCAGCAGAGGCTGTCCCTGCTGCCCCTGCTTGAGCCGTGGTGCAGATGCTCAGCAGCCGTGTCAGTGCCCAGGCTCATACCGCTTTATTCCTGACCCAGCTGGGACCTTTGGACACAGCTTTCTGGCCTGGTCTCAGACCTACCTTGCCCGAATAGACTTACCAGGCCGTCACTGCACCAAGGCTGTTCCTGGCCACTGCCTCTGGGCCTGGTCTGACCCTGACTTGCCCTGGGTTCTCGTCAGAGGAGGGCATTACTCTGCCCGCCTTGCATTCAGCCTTGGCTCCTGGGTCCCTCCGCATGGTAAGCAGCCAGACCTTGCTTCTCCATGACACATTCATTCAAAGTCTAGGCTAAAAGTTATCAAAACTATTTGCATACAAAACATGCAATGAACTTGGCTTCATGCTGGGAATTTAACAGTGATCTTAGGAAGGTGGTGCAGTTGCAATTTCTTACAGGTAATTGTATTTGCAATTCGCAATAACAACTTGATTGATTCTTTCAAACTGGTGGGAGCAGGGTTGATTTTCAAACCTTCTTGGTTTAATTTCAGTAGACAACAGTAGTTTTTGAGCTAAAACAGTTCAAGTTCAGTAGCTCTTTTGTTAGAATTGATAGTGGGGGAAACAACTGGGAGCATGTGTTGTCTTTTTGCTTGACACCAGTCTGCCCCAAGAATTGGGTAATTATACTGTTTTTTTCATTCTGTTGTTGAACTTCTTAAATATGGACTATTACTGCTGTGGTGTTTCGCCATGTGCCACTATATTCCTTTGGAAAGCAGTGTATCTTCCTGTTACCACATAAAGTTCTGTAGTTAGGTTCTGGTTCAGTTCCTGTATATTAACCCATCTTGGAAATTGTGTTTCAGAAGGGAGTGTTTATCTGGAGGGGATTGTTATCTGAAGCCTTTAGTGACTTATTTTGCTGAGAATTTGAGAATGCTGTCCCAAGTATCTGTTAAGGAAACATCACTCATTAAATGAAACTTAATCATATCAGCCTTAAATGAAGACTCGTACTGTAAAAGATACTCTCCCTGATCCTTTTCAGAAGCAAGTGTTCTGGAACAAAATAAGCATAAAGATGTGACTGAAACAGTATTGTACTGTCAGATCTGGAGATAACTCAAGACTAAAAGGAAGTAAATAAATTGTAAATAAGCATCATATTAGTAAAGTTTGTCAAAGAACAATGAAGACAGATTTAAAACATGTGAGGCACCTGAACTAGTGCTCTGGCATGCCTGTGTGACTCTCCATAGTGCTTTGTAGTAGTACTAGCTCACAGTCAGCACTGCACTGTGCTTGGACCAACCTGTCACTTCTGTATACTTGATCAGCTCTTGGAAATATGTTTTTTTCTGACAATGGTCTCTTGGGCACTAAACAGTTGTTAAGGCAAGGTAAAATGAGTACAGGCATAGACAGGTATAGCAAGGTCCTCACACCTTTCACTACAAGATCAGTACAGAGCCTGTTGTCATATACCAGACTTGGTAGAAATCATGTATACTGGTCTACAGTTTCAACTTGACCTGGCTGTCATGAAAATGGAAAGAAAAAAAAAAGGGTTATTGCAAAGGTAGTTATTATTTAAAAAAATTTTGTGTCTTAGAAATAATAATAATAATAATAATAATAATAATAATAATAATAATAATAAAGACTCTTGATTAGTATCATTCCACTATTTTTCTGTGATAATTAGAATAAAAGGGGTCTTGACAGCTTTCCCCTACTACCCTGTTGACATGTGTAGACATTTTCTTGCCTCATAAGCGAATAAAATATTAGATTAAGAAAGACATCACAAATATGTGTATTTTGACAAGACAGAAATGCCAAAGTAAAGCCATTGTCTGGTGACAGATGATTAAAAGCACTAAGAATGTCTGGAAATATATGTGCTTACGTAGCCTTGTTGCTGAGGTGAATGAAACTGAAGTAATAGATCAGTATTGAAAAATGTGTTATTTGAGGCATGTTTTTTTTTGTTTGGTTTGGTTTTATTCCTTTCCCCCTCTTCCCACCTTCCTTAGATTTTGCATGCCAGGATTCTGAAAGGTGTAAGTGGGATTCTGAAAATATAACTAACATGATTAGGTTTAAAAAGTCCTGGCTAACTCTGCTTTCATTTCAATGGAACAACTCTGCAGCTATGTGCAGGGATCTAATGGTAGTTTTATAACACTGAGAAGAAGGAAATTGCATTGAATCCTGAATTGTGATGAAACTTTGAGCAAATTGTTGATTTGTTGAGTATAAAGTCCTTTGAGACTAAGATCCCGAGGAATATTTGATTCTTTAGTTTTATGTAGAGAAACAGATTTGAACTGTACTTAACAAGCAGAATTGTGTTTGAATTGCTTTAAGAAAAAAAAAATCACTTTTGATCTCTTTATTACTTGTAATTTAATGTGTTAAGAAATGAAACAGTTTAAGAACATAACGTTCAAGACAAAGGGCTGAGTTTTCCATTGTATAAGACACAGTATTTATACATTGTCGGAAAGCCTAGGGCAAGTGTGCTTTCTCAGATCTGATTTGCTGCAACATAGTCCAGTCTTCTCTGTTGAAAATCTGAGGTTAGCCATAAACAGTGCACTTACTTTTTGGCTTATGATTATGTAACCAGAAATAATCTGCAATATTTAAGCATGACCTTCAAACACATTACAACTTCATACTGGATTTACACCATTCTTCTACATTAAGGAAATGGAAGAAAAATATTATAAATTTATATATCTGCTACCTAGATTACTGAGAATATATTATTATAAGTGAGAATTGCCTGAATTCATTGAATAAACATTCAGCTCTTTTATTAATTACACTACCATAAGCAAAATGAATGGAAAGAAATATTGCATATCTTTAAACTGTTTCATTTAATGGTGTTATTTACTTACATTCTTATTGCTGCAAGTTCAAATGCAAATATCTGTGATAACATAGCCATGATAACGTTAATAATTGGATTATGTATTGAAAAAATTTCTGAAGAATTACATTTGATACAAAGCTAGATTTATTACAGAATCCTAATAGTTGAGTGCCTGCAAGGCTATAAAATCTAATACTATATTATCTGTTGACTAAAATGTATTATGGCTGACAATAGGTTTTTATCTCCTTTTTGTTCCCTCCTCTGTAATTAAAAGCAAAACAAAAGAAACAAGTAAACAAAAGAACAAAATCACTTTCATTTTCTTTTTCTTTAGATAATTTCTTGGCTTAGTTAACCTTTATTAAGATCATCAGTCTCACACAAAAAGGAAAGCAGATTATCTAGACTCCATATCTTGTAAAAAGCTAATCTCCCATCTTCCAAAACAAACCAAGAAAACATCTCATTGCTTTTTGTTGCATGCTCCTGAACAGGGAATCTCTCTCAGAATAACTGAAGTATTTAAAATTTAAGTTAATGGGCAACAGACCAGTTAACCAGCTTTAGAATACTACAAAGATCTCACAACCTCCTTAATGACTGAGGTAACCTGCAATCTTGCCCTCTACTTGATGCTTACTATAATCTGAAAGCATTTCAATAAGGGTAATAGTGCTTTTTCAGAGTACACCCTAAAACTGACTTCATACAGAACTTAAAAGGGCAAGGATAGTAGTTTCCCTCCAACAAGGAATTTTGAACTCATCATGGAGCATCAGGAAGAAGACACCCTCAAAATTAAAATTTCGGATGAAGAGTAACAAGAATTATACGAAACAATGAAGTCTGAGGTTTTTTGTTTGTTTGTGGTTTTGTTTGTTTGTTTGTTTGTTTTAAAGGTTAATTTTTGGAAAAGTAACTGCATAGGAAGCACAACTATAACTGTAGAATACTAAAAATGTGAAGGTTTTGTTATTATACTGCACAATAATTTAGTGTGGCATAACTGACTTAAACTGAGAGGAAGAATAAGAGTGAAAAACCAGAAAAGCATTCTTTCAGTAAATTTTAAATTTGGAACAACCCTTCGACAACATTACTGAAGTCCTAGCAGCTAGGGAATCTTAACTCTCACTTAGTTAAAATATTAGCAAACAGTAAAGTAAAGAAAAATTCTGGATTTTGGAGGGTGTAGTATAGATTGCTCACTGATTATTGCTGTGTTTTGTATTCTAGGAAATCATTATGTCTGGGCAGGAGACAAAAAGGTTCATTTTCAGTACTACAGTTTGAATTAGAGGGATTTTATACTTTTCAATCGATAGGAGGGTAGCCCATCATAATTATCAGAAGATAGCCATTTGCCAATAGAAGGCAGATCTATTCCAGGGCAAATGAAACCTAGACGGTTGCACACGTACTATGCCCAGACTAGTGTAGTCTCACTGTCAGCACCAATATGAGCCTGAATAAATGGCTTTCAGTAAGGCTGAACTGGAGACATGACTACACTGAAATTATTTAATTGTTACACACTTCTTAGAATTACTTAATTCAATCATATGCCTTTCAGCAGGCTTAAAGTATTTTTCTTGAACTTCATTAGCTGTTTTAGATGACATGATATTATATGGAGTTTGTCAGGATATCATTCGCTCTTTCAAAAGATTTTAAAATGCACTAACGATCATGGAAAAAAAAGCAAAAACAAAACACAAAAACCCCAACAACAACAACCAAACAAACAAGCAACAGTGAAATTACACAAGCAATGGGCTAACAGCAGCCTAGTGATCCACAGAATTTTCAGTACCTGAAAACAACTGGTGTTTGTGGCTATTCATCTAGTGTACTGACTATTCAGCCTCCATCACAGCAAATTCAGCTCTTGCTGCATAAATAGCTTCAGTTACTTCTTGTTTGTCGTGGTTTGATTGCGGGGTGACAATAAAACTGTGGCAGATGTATTGTTAACCTTCTCTTCCCCCGCTTTCCTCTTCAGCCCCTCCCTCTCTCCGCTTCCCACTAAGGACAGGTGATTGGGAGGGAAAGAAGGACAGAGAGAAGAGAGTTAGAAAAAAATTAAAAATATTTTACTAATGCTACTAATAGAAATAGAGAAAATAATACAAAATATACAAAACCAATCTTGAAAGTCCCGGCAACTGCTCCGGCAGGTGTAGGGCCGGCAGCCGAAGTCCTGGACTGGACTCTGCAGCCAACCGGAGCTGGATTCAGTCTGTCGCTGGGCCTCAGTTCGCAGGGACGACTCGCAAGGTCCTCTCCCAATGTCGGCCATAAGGAAAAGGGACGAGATCCTCATGGTCCCCCACTTTTATATGAAGTATGACATGAATGGGATGGAATACTTTAGTTGGTCAATTTTTCTGTTCACCTCCTGCTTGCACATCTTGTGGGATGCATCATTATGAATGACCTTGCATTCCATTGCTATGTCTACCAAAACATGTACCTAACTTTCAGGAAAACTGCAGTTAGTAAGAAGACTTTAGCTGACAGGGAAATTCACTAAAAGAGAAACTTGTTTTTAACAAAACCAGAACATTGTTGATTTATTCCCAGTTGAAGACAGAAAGAAGATTTAGAAAGCAGTCCATTACATCTACCATAACAGGAGGACCATAAGGTTGAAAACTAGCTCTTCCATTAGAACAGAAGAAAGTAAGGAAATTAATGAGAGGTATGGCATACAAAACTGTTGCTGCATGGTCAGGATTCAGCAGGCAGCCATACAGAAAGGTTGAAGTTGGAAGGAACCTCTGGAGCTCATGTAGTCCAAGCCCCCTGCTCAAGCAGGGTCACCTAGAGCAGATTCCCAAGGCCCATGTCCAGACTGCTTTTGAAAATCTCTGAGGATGGAGATCCCACAACCTCTCTGGGCAACCTTTTCCGTTGCTTTGTTACCCCTACAGCGAAAAAGGTTTTTCTTATGTTCAGGAGGACCCTCCTGTATTTCAGTTTGTGCCCATTGCCTCTGGTCTGGTCACTAAGCGCCACTGAAAAGGGTCTAGCTCCATCTTCTTTGCATCCTCCCTACAGATACTTATATACATTGATGGGATCTTCACTGAACCTTCTCTCCGCTAGGCTGATCAACTCTACTTTATCAGCCAGATAATTAATAAAGATGTTGAATGTGACCTATCTCATGTTCCTATGATCTAAATTTCCATGATGTATGTCAGGGTGCTGTGTAGGATAGGTGCTCCCTTGGGGCCAGAAGTGGTGGGGACTCTCCGGGGGGCTGGTAGGGCAGTATCTCAACCAGAGCCCATTCTGCTGCCCCCAGCCAGGAAGCATGGCGGGCTAGGGAGACAGTTGTGGGCAGGACATCAGGCAATCCTGTGGGGATGAGGACGGGACGAGTCTAGGCTGCGATATCAATCTGCAGGTAGGTGTTGGGATTGGGTCTGGTGAGTGTACCCAGGGTCAAACACAGCCCCAGGGTGATGGAAACAACCTCAAAAAATTATTATTGACAACGACAAAAGTGGCACTGGAGTAAATCTGCTCTTCACATGGTAATGTAAGAAAACTTTTTGGTTTAGAAGGAAATTATCTTTTCTAGTCCTTTCTAGCATAACTTTTGTAGGCATGGTACTTAGGGACGTGATTTAGTCATGGATTTGTCAGTGCTAGGTTAATGGTTGGTCTTGATTATCTTAAAGTCCTTTTCCAACATAAATGATTCTATGCTTCTAAATCCCAGGTAAAACTTCCATTTTAGCATTATTATCAAGGGTTACATGCAAGATAAATATATTTTTCAGTTCCCTGACGGGAGATGTAATTCTGTAAATAAGATATATTCGAACAGGTGTTACTCCAGATCACATCTTTGATATGGCTCGTGTGTGGGTAACACATTCACCATTCCCTAGTTGTTGAAAACAAGCAGTGGCTATGCTGATTCCTAGTATAAAGTACTGTAGCTTTTGACAGTCTTTGTATGTGTTACCAGCACTCACTTTAGATTCCTGGATTTATTCACAAAAACATACACAGTGAGATATCTGATACCAAAGAATTCTAGAAACCATTCCAGAGGCCATTATGCATAAATAAACCAGAATTTTTCCAGCCATAATTATTGTTAAAATATGTCTGCTTCATAGGGAAAGATAAGGAAGACAGCTTTAAATTGTTAAAATGCAGATCTTTTATTTGGCTGTATGTACTGTTGCTGGAGCTGTAAAAAAAAACCAATCCACAACCAACCAACCAAGCAACAAAACCAAACCAAACCAAAATCAAACCAAAACAAACAAATGAAAGGAAAAACCCAAATAAAAGAAAAAAACAAACCCCAAACCCAAACAAACTTCTAAAGCCTAAAGCATTTTTTTTTTCTTCATACCCCATTTCCTAGTAAAAACCATTTATAACACTATTGATTCAGTGAAAGTTTTACAGCAACCTCACAGTACAGAGTTTCAGGAACTGGCTGGGCTTGCCTCGACCCAGGGACTGATTTTATCTTACTTTAACAAATGTCTAAAGGCTGTTGGAGCTGCAGCTTGATGAGTTCCATCAGGTCAAGGCCGGGTGCTTTACACCACCATCGTAACCAGAGTATCCAAAATTTTGCCATCTTTGTTGTTCTATATCTTCATTTAAGTCATAAAATATCGGTTATCTAGAGCATCCAGCTTAAAATTATCCAACCAAATTTGAGATAACATTATCTATTAGAGTATTTGGACATGTGCATCAACTGGCAGCTTTTTTAGACTAAACAAAATTACTGTTAGGTAGAAAAAAAATGTCACAGGGAGTCAGCAGAAATATTTACTGAGATGACTTTTTAAATCATGTTACTTGACTTACAATTACTCTGTCAATGTCTAGCTGTGGTCTTAAGCCAAAACTTTTAAATAACTGTATTCCCATGCAGTAGTATATAGCCTGTTTCTTTTTAATCTTATTACTCCTTTGTATACATTCCTTCCTGCTTGGATTGTACATATCCCTCAAAAGAACTATGTACTCATATATCCTTTTCTTCATATACATGATGACATAGAAGAAAAAGAGTAATATATCTGTGTGGTGTTGTATTTGGTAGCAGAAGAAATAGAAATAATTGTGATTACCTTCCCAACAAGCAGTCTGGATTGCATAGGAAATTCAGAGTGTGGTAGATCATTCCATTTTCAAATCAAAGTTGGAGCAGTAGAAACTCCATATCTTTAAACAGAGGAAAATCCTGCTTTCAAAAGTTAAAATCAAACTGAAGTTTCGTAGTACCTCAGTCTCCATTGTTAAGCCATGGTTGCTAGTGTTTACAGGGTAACAGCTTCTAGTAAGATCTGGAAAACCTTACTGGATCCAAACCTTTTCTGGTAGTCAGGCTCTGTGAACTGGAATTGCTGGAGTTCCTTGTTTTAATTGTCTCTATTCAAAACTTGACTAGACAAACTACATGTCATCCAATCTCAGTTCCCTCTGAGTAGAGAACTGGACTAGAAGAATCACTCCCACATTCCCTTTCAACCTAAATTATTTATGATCCTATGACTCTGTGATAGAAAATCAGTTAAAATGACAATTAATTTCATCTGAGAATTCCTTGCCACCTATCCTTGTCTCATGTCATGATGCTACATACCAGCATATCAGAAGACAGTTTATTCAGCCTGTTCCTCCAAGTACATTATTATTTCTTCTTTTCCACCTCTGTAATGAACTTCCATGTATTTTGTGTATATGTAATGAACATCTTAAAAAAAGCTCTCTGACACTAGTAAATAAGTATGATCTAAAGAGGGATTTGGGAACATCTTAAAAAAAGCTCTCTGACACTAGTAAATAAGTATGATCTAAAGAGGGATTTGGTGGTATGTTAAAATTGCATATGCAGTTATATTCATAATTTTTTTTCTTTTTTTTCTTTTTTCTTCCCCCCCCCGCTCTTATTTGGAAGAATCTGTAGTCTCTGTAGCTGTCTTACATACTGTATACTTCACAGACCTTTGCTTATAAACTCTGAAACTGGCCCTAGGGTTACATATGAAGACTACTAGATAAATTGTTGGATTTGCTCTTTCTTACCCTCAGGAGTAATTATAAGAAATTTGGTCACCATTATGATTGTAATAATGACAGTCTGTAGTACCGAAATGAAGCAAAATTATATTTTATTTTAATAGCTGTCCAAGCAGTTTCCAGTCTTTTCGGTGATTTTTCTGCCATATGCATTAACTTCTGCATGTCTCCATATTAAAAATTAGGACAACTTATTTAAGAAATTACTCTACTGCAGCATACGTGAATGATGATTATTCACTCAGCCGTAACGTTTAATGATGGAACTGTTTGCCAAAGATGGAAGACAGAACTTTCATTCTGAAAATAGAATCAAGACCTCTGAAGATTAAGTTGTCTAGCTTAATCAGAGAGAAGACTGAAGAATGAATTTTACATTAATATATATGTATATGCACACAACTATAATAGAAAGGAGAGAACAGCTGTTTAACTTTGAAGACAAAATGGAAACATAAATCCAGCTATTGAGAGACAACTTTTAGACAAGTATAGTATTAGAATTAGAAATAAGTGTTCTAGTTGTGAGACATTTAAGTATTGTCAGAGTAGTGCAACTTATAATAATTTGATAACAAAACTTTCAAAATTATACTTCACTCAGAAAATTTTATAACTTCTGTGCATGGTTTTAGTGGATATAGGACTGGTTTGGTTCATTTGGTCCCTGAAACATTTTAATCTCGATTTCCCCATTTTCATCATCATCTTCCAAGAATACTGGGGAAAACAAAATTTAATGCTTTGATATTTTAATGTTTTTTATACTTGCATCTATACATTAAACTAGTAACAAAATCAAATTTCATGCTTCAGAGCTTTACTCAGTCATGAGCAATGTGAAGGAGTACATTGTCTTGATGAGCAATTGGTTAAACATATTTTTTCTTCTCTTCCTCTGAAGTATCAGAGGCTAGCTGCAACTATAGAGTGGAAGAAAATATAGATACAAAGACACGTAAAAATATTTCTCCATTGTATCTGCTGACATATTCAAGGTCATGCTGAACATCAGATTTTTATTCAAGAAGGAAATTTTCCCTGCTCAGTCTGATGGGGAGTTTGGAAGATTTCGCCAACTTCTTCATTTTCTTTACAGCAAAATGAGTAGGTGGAGCTCCTGAAGTGTCATAATGTAAAAATAATTTTCAGCTTCTAAATTTTATGGTCAGAATAAATCACTTCTTGAGAAGAAGTATCAATACTGAGCTCAGTTTTGCTTGGATTATCTGGATATATTTCAGATAATAAAATGCTACCACTGTTAAAAACCTGGAGTAGAGGAGCACATGCAGCCCTCCCTTGATGCCGTGACCTATTCAGGGAGAAATGCTTATAATCATTACACCTATGGGCTGTAAGAAAGGGAAGTTTTCAACCCTTGCAGTACTCAGATCAAAAGACTGGCAGCTGTGGTGGCTGACCTTGGAGAGCTGCCAGATCCCCAACCAGCCACTCACTCACTCTGCCTCCTTAAAAGGACAGGAGAAGAAAATAAGGCAGAAAAGCTTATCATCTCTTAATATCTCTATGGTGTTTATGGGGACAGAACTATACTGCACTGGAAAAGCAAAAGGTTAAAATTAGGTAGAAGAAGTAACTCAGCAAAATCCTGACTATTGATAATCGATTTAGGATAAAAAGAAACAATGTGGAAAATCTGTACCTTCTTAAAGAACACTGTAAATGTGAGGTTGAATAAATTAATTTATAGCTCTAGTTAAGAACATGAAGAGCCTCAAGGAAATCTAAATATTTCAGTTTTCTGATATCTCAAATTTACATTTTTTTCTGAAGGAACAAGGTAACTGTCATTTTCTTTTCCTAAAAGTAAGATGTTTCTGTGGTGAGTTAACCTTGGCTTATTTCCAGATGCCCACCAAGTAACCCTCTCACTCCCCCTCCTCAACACAACAGGGAAAACAATAAGACAGGAAAGCTCATGTTTGAGAAGACAGGAAGATCACTCACCAGTTGTCGTCAACAGGCAAAACAGACTCAAATTGGAGAAAACTGTTTTGATTTATTGCCAAATAGAAATAGATTATGATAGTAAGAAACAAAGACAAAACTAAAACTCTTTTCCTCCTGTCCCCACCTTCTTCCCAGGCTTAACTTCACTCCTGACTCTTCTACCACCTTCCACCCCAATGGGATAGGAAATGGGGATTACGTTCAGTTCATAACACTTCATCTCTGTCACTCCTTCCTTTCCACACTTTTCCCCTGATAGAGCAGTTCTTCATGAACTACTCCAATGTGAGTCCTTTCCATGGCTTCAGTGCTTCCAGAACTGCTACAATGTGGGTCCTTTCCACAGGGTACAGCCCTTCAGGAACAGACTGCTACGGCAGTCCTCCATGGGCTGCACGTCCTGCCAGAAACCCTGCTTCCATGTGGGAATTTCTCCACAGGCTCCTGTGTGGATGGTCCACAGGCTCCTGTGTGGATGGTCCACAGTCTGCAGCTTCCTTTAAGGCATGTCTTCCTGCTGTGATGTGGGTCCTTCATGGCCTACAATGTGGGTATCTGCTCCAGTGTGGTCCTCCATGGGCTGCAGAAGGACAACCTGCTTCACCATGGTCTTCTCCATGGGCTGCAGAGGAACCTCTACTCCAGCTCCTCCTCTTCCTTCTCCTCCACTGACTTTGATGTCTATACGGCTTCTCCTCTTACATTTTTCTCACTCCTCTCTCTCAAAGCTTCAGGACAGCATATTTTGCCATTTCTAATGTGTTATCACAGATGCAGCATCATCTTGGTTGATGGCTTCAGCTGTGTCCTGCTGATGTCTATTTTGGAGCTGACTGGAACTGTCTCTGTCTCATGTCATGGAAGCCCCTGTTCTCAAAGAAACCACCCCTGCATCTCCCTCCCTCCCACAAGCCTTACCACATAAACACAACATAATTTCCATACAGAACAAAACCTACTAGTTTATGGAATGAAGAGTTTCTTCTTTGCGAAGGATTTCCCATGTTTCTATTATAAACTCTAATTCATAGAATCATAGAACTATTTTGGTTGGAAAAGACCTTTAAGATCATTGAGTCCAGCTGTTAAGCTAACACTGCTAAGTCCACCTCTAAACCATTTCTGTAAGAACCTCATCTATGTGTCTTATAAACACCTCTGGTAACAGTGTCTCAACCGCTTCCCTGGGCAGCCTGTTCCAATGCCTGACAAAAATTTCCATGAAGAAATCTTTCCATCCACTCAAGAAACCCAAACCAAAATAAAACAAAGAATCACACTGAGCCCAAATTTGAATTAGATAGGTTATATCCAAAGTAAAGTTCTTCTATAAAGTTTGAACTTCTATAAAGTTAAATGGATTATGCAAAGAGGACCTTATAAAACAAAGCACACAGTTAAATGTTTATAATTATGACTATTTTTGGATTAGTATGACAAAAATGTTGAAAAACATGATCAACATCTTTCTTTATAGAATCCTAGTTGATTATGATTTCAAGAAGTAAATAAACTATTAAAATCTGGGAACAGTCAGGAAAGTAAGAAGCTGTGCTCAGAAATCAGCTCTTAAAATTCCACTAGGTACTTCAGAATATGCCTTTGCTTCTGTTTTTTTGTAAGAACGTGGGAATCTCAGTCACTTTAAGCTCTGAACAGAAGGATAAATATATTAATTAACATCTTGCAGTCTGTGAGGGTGTGTGAGACATTTGGTCTCTTCATTTCCCTGGCTGAAATCTCATATTTTTTCAAGTTTCTTCCAATCTCAAGTGATGAATCTCTTGTGGGTTGAGGACTTGAGGTCCTATCTAAAAGCTATAGCAGTTGATGAGATCCTTCTTGTTAGACCAAGAAAGCTTGGAAAAATTGTTTTGAAAGGTCAGTAAAATCAGTAGTAGCATGTAGAGCTTACATCTTTGGGGACAGCAGGAAACTAATAATCTCATGCTCTCTTGAAGACATGCTACAGTAAAAGATTGGTTATGATTCTTTCCATGAAGAGACTAGAGAACATGTATATGACTTTCTGCTGATAAATATAAATTTTTATAAGTGGGTAGTGGCTGGTAATAGAGAGAGGTAATAAAAAAGCCTGTCATGGATTACCATGTTCTGTAATGAAAATATCTGATGCTGATGCCATCAATAAAAATTCTGAAATTCATGTTACCTCTTAGGATAATAAGATAAGTAAAGTTTCTCTCTATGAAGTTTTTTTGTTTGTTTGTTTGATTTGTCATTGTTGTTGTTTTTCTCTTTTGTAGTACACTTTGAAACTGGACCATGGTGCTCAAGCGCTGACAGAAATTAAGTTATTTTAATAGTTTTCTTAGTTCTGTAATTGCTCAGTGCCATGCTTGTGGTGTAGTTACATTACTCATAAACTTAATCTACACAAATATTTAAGAACTAAAAACACTTCATTTGAGAGCATGCTTTTCTTTTTTTTTTCCTTATCTCTTCAGTTTTGGTTTTGTTTTGTTTTTAAATTGTATTAGTATATCTGTAGGAAATTATTTAATAGCAATGTTTCAAAACTTTTCAACTTTTAACTAAAAAGAGAAACAAAGCTCTCAAATATATAAGAAGTAATAAGTATTCAATCACTGGGAAAGAAAAAATTACTCTTAAAGGATATCAGTTTTAGGGATAGTAACTAGAGATCATATATATGTTCATGTTGTTTGCTTTATTAATTTTATGTTAATTGTTCTATTAATTTGATATTGTTTGCCTTTGTGTAAGCAAATAGAATAGAAACATGAACTGTCTCCACATAAACATATATGGAGATCACAAATGCAGGTAAAAGATGCAGAGTAAATTAAGTCTTAAAGTTAGAAATATTTATTTAACTGTACATTTGGATGAGTTGTTAAAACAGACAAACTTTATCATGTAGAGTCAGATCCCACAGGTGTGAATGAAGGTAAAAAGAAAAGAGATTTAATTTTTTTAATGGGAAGTCATCGGCATCCCATATAGCCACCCTTTCTGTCCAAAGAAATCAGCAAAGGTTTACTGAACTCTGTGGTGTTGCTGAAAGAATATAATGCCATTTTTACAAATCATTTTCCCTTTAATTTAATTTATACTACTAAGAAGAACTTGGGAAGTGTCTTCTCGTCTTCAGAAATGATGAGTATCATGCAAACATTACTTAGCTTGGAATCACTGGCATATTGTTTCTCTGATGGCTGAAGCAGGATTTCAGATTATCACTTGTAATTTTGAAGAAGTTATTTTCGAACAAACTTTAGTATGTGTCCCATGTGACATCTAGTATACCCGAATTATTCTTTCCTGTACTCTTCTGACCTGAACAAAGACTTTTTTTGCCAGCATCTTGTCATTTTTTTCTGGTTCCAGATCAACAGATCTAATAAGAGATATTCATTCTCCTTACAAACCTTCCTTTAGTGTCTAGCATGTGTCTGTGCAGCAGCATCATAAGTCTGAATTTAATACATTGGAATTCATTGTGGCTAGAAGCATATATGCAAATGTCAATGCTGAAGCTTAACCTTTTTCTAATATTATCAACTATATATTGGCATCTGGCTTTCTTGGCATGTTTTCTGAGAAAATTGAAATGTTTTAGCCCTGCTGGGAGGGAATTTCAGAATACATAATAGAAGAGAGGGACAATAATGCACAGCGCTCCTGTAGCGGCTAACAGAAGCAGCAGACAGCCCAAAGCTTCATGCTTATCTGCTGCTTTCATTAAGGAGCCAAAGTGATGTTTCCTTCTGTTCCTAACAGATAACAAGTGCAAAATACAAGCAAAAATAACTTTTGGCCAACTGCATCTCTATCAGAAAAGAGAAAAACAAATTGCTGGGCTGATTGACAAGAAGGTGGTGGAAGTGTTCGTAGATTTGCTGAGACTGAAATGTGTAGAGTTGGAGGCTAAGGGAAAGGGAAACTGCATACTAGGAAATAAGAGGAGAGAAACCAAGAAAGGGCATAGGAAAAGATAAAGTACATTGAAGGAAAACATAATAATTTTAGAAGAAAAAGAGATTCTGAGAGAAAGGGGTTACTTGCTTCACTGGAATGAAGAACAGGCACCCAGTTTGTTTCCCTACAGCAGTCTAAGTATGGGGGAGAGTTTCACATTGTTACTGATGCACAAGTTTATTTTCCAATTTCCAGTTAGGAGTAATAAAAGAGACTTCTACCCCTTAGCCTCTGTTGATGATTCAGTATTTTGTTAATTGTCATATGGCTCCTGTGCTCCTCTGCCTTTAGGAATTCCAGGCTAGAGTTGTTTGGAAATTTGCCATTAGAATAGTTTCTCATAAGAAAAATATTAAGTAATTGAAACATGCAACTTGTGAGGCCATATACAACAAAGCGAGTTTATGGATTAAACACACTGGAGAGATTTAATTCTTTCATACACATTCCATCTATTTGTCTTTCCAGTTAAAATATATCAGGAAGACAATCTTAGATTTGCCTATTTGCTTCTTTTGGAAAGATTGTTGGGTTTCCGACAAAGTCTTCAGACACTTTTGGAGTGCTCCCTGTGGAAAAAAAGTTTTGAAAATCAAAACTATTACAACACTTGGAAAAAAGTTCTAGTTCAGTTCTGTTTTAGATTCATGGTCAAATCTGTAGTCCTATTGAATTATATTTGTCCTTAAAGGGATTTATGTGTATGAGTAACTTCCACTAAAGTTGTACTAAAGAAAAGAGTAGAAAAAGGCCTATGAGACAGCAAATGTACTAATTAGGTCAGTCTGCAACTGCAGAGTGTTCATGGAATAATGTACACTTTGCATTCCATGGAATTACATTAACTTCCTGTGTCTAAGATGGGGAATTAGGTTTTTCATGTTAGAATTAGAAAACAGTATACGGAGCTTTCAGCTATTGGG